>NC_092225.1:90894668-90917168 GCF_036320965.1 Panulirus ornatus | reverse complement strand
AGAGAGAGAGAGAGAGAGAGAGAGAGAGAGAGAGAGAGAGAGAGAGAGAGAGAGCCAGTGGTGTGTGTGTGTGTGTGTGTGTGTGTGTGTGTGTGTGTGTGTGTGTGTGTGTGTGTGTGTGTGTGTGTGTGTGTGTGTGTGTGTGTTGCTGCATCATGAGTCAGGCTCCAGCAGTAGCTTGCCTACATATTTTGACCGCTTTTACATGTTCCATTTCTTTTTCATGTGTTGCAAGGGGGCAGGGGTGTGGGGGGCCAGGGAGGGGTAGGATGGAGGAGGAAGAGGACGAAGAGGAGGAGGAGGAGGAAGAAGAAGAGGAGGACGAGGAAGGAGGAGGAAGGAGGAATATGATTTCAACGCGTCAGAAGACACTAACAAAGAAAATTAAATGCTATTATATTCATTATTATCATCATTATCATTATTATTATTATTATTATTATTATTATTATTATTATTATTATAATTATTATTATCACCATCATCATTATTATCATTATCATACTTTGTCGCTGTCTCCCGCGTTAGCGAGGTAGCGCAAGGAAACAGACGAAAGAAGAAAATATATAACTTTTTACACAGACGAGTGTTTGGTCCCCCCGCCACCCTCACCTCCTGCCACCAGAGATCCCTCGTCCCCCGAGTAGCAGTTTGGCGCCACTACGACGTGCCCAACCGGACCGTCGCTACGAGAACAACCCCATCCCTATACCACTGTGAACCTCCACTGTTCAACACGAGATCATGATATTGATATCCCTCTTGTGAATTTCTGTAAAACTGTCTGCTTGACCAGCCCTTTGTCACGTTCAGTCCTCCTGTCTATTAGTGTCTCCATTATTACTCAGTACATTCATTATCATTATCCATTATCATTATTATTATTATTATTAAAATAATGATTATCATCATAATATTTATTATCATTATTATTAATCATTATTACTATTATCATTATTATCATAATTATTATTATTATTATTATTATTATTATTATTATTATTATCATTATTATTATTATTATTATTATTATTATTATTATTTTATTACTACTACTATAATAATTATCATTATTAAACGTCATAACATCTTTCCCCCCCCCCCTCCGACTCATGCTGTAAGATAACAGCTTAACTGCCTTTCAGATAAGCGTGGATGGTACAGCACACCACATCAAGGTACCATCACGGAGGAGGAGGGGACAGAGTCAAGTCTGGAAAGACACCAACCACTGACACGTCTCTACGGTCGACGGAAATCCCTTTTTTCCCCCAGGTCAATCAAAACAACAGAACAACAGGAAAAGATGCCATCACACACACACACACACACACACACACACACACACACACACACACACACACAACACGCCGGGGCAGGGAATGGAAAGAAATGCGGAGAACAACGAATCGCGTGAGGTTACCATTTTCTCTCCATAGGCGGAAGAAAACGGGGGAGCAGACTTTCCCCAAAGGCTGCAACGTAATTGAAAAATGACATAATTAAATGAAAACAGTGAAAGAGATTGATTAGCGTTTAATTCAGGGAAGCGGGGTGGGGGGGACAAATGAACGTAGAACGGAACACAGACGAACGGAACACCAGGAGAGAGAGAGACAAATGAACACAGAACGGAACACCAGGAGAGAGAGAGAGAGAGAGAGAGAGAGAGAGAGAGAGAGAGAGAGAGAGACAGAGAGAGAGAGAGAGAGAGAGAGAGAGAGAGAGAGCCTGTGTGTGTGTGTGTGGGGTGGGGGCGCCACTTTGACAAAAGGGACACCATGCACAAGTCACCCCCAAAGCCCTTTATATAAACCTTCCGCATCCATTCACAGGCCGAAGAATCAGACCCCATGAACAGTACGGTCTAAAGGCTGACAAACACTTCAGTCCATATTTAAAAGGAGGGACATGCAGATGCGCTGCGTGCTGCTGGGTGGGTGGGAGGAGGGTGGTATGAAGGGTGGAAGCTCTGACGATACTCACCCCCCCCCCCCCCCGTTCGAGTGGCCACTTCAACCCTTGAGCACCAGGACGGGAACGACCCTTCCAGCACCGATCTAAACTAACGACATGACGGTACGACGCTCGAGTTACGACGGGACGACCACTGACTTGGGGGTTAACGTCGGCTTGGCTCTTAAGACCTGACCCCTAATTAGGGATCAGGTCTGAGATGACGTTAAAAGACCCATGGGTTGTACTACCGTCATCATGCTCGAGTCGTACCTTAGTGGCCAAGGGTCGTACCGTAGTGCTTAATAGGTCAGCGTCAATCACCATGATGACCCACCACACTATCTAACGTACGATCAAGGAAAATATAAATAGTGTATATATTTATCTAAGTTTATTTACAATTACCCTTGGACCAGTTTCTATGAACGACTCCTGGTGTTGCCTCTTAAGGACCCTTCTGAACCCTCCTGCAGCCCAAGGCTGCGCTACTTCCAGCATCAGGGAAACGTAGACTGCATAGGAGGAGTCAGACGTTCTTTGACGACACTGTCTGTGTACCCACAGCGATTACACTCCAGCCAGAGACGTGGAGAATTTCTCCACTCGTGGTGGCAACACGGTGTTCATTTTTCCCTACATACAAACTTGGCTACAGCCTAACTGTACTGGAAAAGGTTTATCACAAAAAAATGCCTATAAACAACTTAAGCAGCAACTTGAACAGTAAATAACTTGAGGGGCGAAAGGCAACACTGTCTAGTGTCACACGCCACACTTGCATGCCATCACATGATGGCTTCTGAAGATATCAATTTCTTAATGTCATCGTCACAATACACTTGGTGTGTGTACCTTACTTACAACGTATTGACTCTGGTATTATCACAAGTGTAATTGTTCTGATACAGAGACGAGGCGAAACGGCAGAGAAAATAAAGTGTAAATAAACATTTAAATCCCAGGCCGGTAATCGGGCGGGTCCGTTGTGGGACGAGCGGTAATTATCCTCCTCACTCCTGGTCCTTATTCACCCTCTCTACTTTCCCTCCCCTCCCTCCCTCCCTCTCTCTCTACTTACTCTCCCTCCTCTTCCTCTGTACTTACTCTCCCTCCCCTCCCTCCCTCCCTCTCTCTACTTACTCTCCCTCCCCTTCCTCTCTACTTACTCTCCCTCCTCTTCCTCTCTACTTACTCTCCCTCCCCTCCCTCTCTCTCTCTCTACTTACTCTCCCTCCCCTTCCTCTCTACTTACTCTCCCTCCCCTCCCTCCCTCTCTCTCTAGTTACTCTCCCTCCCCTCCCTCTCTCTCTCTACTTCCTCTCCCTCCCCTCCCTCTCTCCTGCTTCTGCTATCTGTCCTCATATCTCTTTCAGAGATCATCACTCCGTCTGTCCCTCCTCCTTCCTGCGTTTGATGACTTACATCAACGTGCTACCACCATTACCACCACCAACGACAACCATTCTCCTTCTACCACCACCATGTCTACGGGCACTACCACCATCCCTGAAGTCCGCCACCACCAGTATGAACGTCAGGGAGGGGCCCTGTGCAGCCCTCGGGGACTGGTGGTGTATGGTGGTTGCTGGGGATTCTCAAGCGTTTCCTCTCCTCCCACCACAACGTCCCCTACCCACCCAGCCAGACCCTCGTCCCACACAATCCCTCTCTAAAATCCCTGCCATTCAGGTCTCCCCTTCCCCTTCCCTCCTCACTTCATCTCTGTCTGTCCATCTGTTTATCTACTACACAACACATCTGCTGGAAAATACATAGGAAATCATTATTATTATCATTATCATCATTATTATTATTATCATCATTATTATGATTATTATTATTATCATTATTATCATTATCTTTATCACTATTCTAATACTCAAAACAGTTCCAAATGCTGTAAATACACTGTTGCCTAAGATAACATGTGTCTTGCAAGTGTATCTGGTAGATTAGCAACCAAAAACCAAAATAGAAACAATTTTGTGAGTACCCTGCTTGGCCATATTGTCTTCATGTGTAATCACTTCTGTAATCATTTTCCCGGCGTTAATCTACTCTCACTGGTCATAAAGTATTCATCTGTGCAAGTGAAGACTTGTTTGCCTTAGTCTTAATATATATATATAATTCCTTTCTTAACCAGAGAGAGAGAGAGAGAGAGAGAGAGAGAGAGAGAGAGAGAGAGAGAGAGAGAGAGAGAGAGAGAGAGAGAGAGGAGGGGGGGATTGCCGGACCCCGTCGTCTGCTTTAGGTTATACTCACCGCTGGGCTGAATCATCGCTCAACTTAAAGACAGTACACTCTCCCTAAAAAAAAGAGGGAATCCATTTTGCCCCTACTACTACTTAGTGAAGCGCAGCCATGAAGTTGCAGGAGCCCCTGAATGGGGGGGAGGTCCTCAGGTTTTATAGATAGATAGATAGATAGATAGAAAGATAGGTAGACAGATAGACAGACAGATAGATAGACAGATAGATAGATAAATAGATAGATAGACAGAAAAACAGATGGAGATAGATATATAGACAGACATATAGATCAATAGAATGACAGACAGATAGATGGTTATAGATGGATAGATAGATAGATAGAATTCCTTTGACAAATGAACCATTTCCAGCGGACCAGCAGATCGGTCCGCCCCAGGCACCTCTCCCTAACTGAAAGTGAATACGATCTCTCGATCTATTCTCGACAGTCTTCGCTACACCTCGTTAACTAAATCTTTCTCGCACAACTTCGAGGACAGAGGTCCAGCCCACAGCGTTGCGCGGGGGGACTCTCAAACGCCTCTGAGCTGCGAGGCACGAACGCACACAGTGTCGGACATCTGGTGATGAATATTCCACGCAGCAGATGTATCCTCTCTCACTCCGTTACTCAGCAAAGTGACGGCTACAGCTTACTTACCTGCACGTCTGAGGACGCTGCTCAAATAGACCCCCAGAGGGTCTCTTCCTTCTTCTTCTTCTTCTTCTTCTAGTACCTCAAGGAGAGATTACTAATTGTTCTTGTACTTCCCGAAGTGTTTCCCAGTCATTCTTGTACCTTCAGAAACGTTTACCAATTATTTTTGTACTTCCCGAAGTGTTTCCCAGTCATTCTTGTACCTTCAGAAGCGTTTACCAATTTTTATTCTTGTACCTTTAGAAGTGTTTCCCAATTATTCCTGTAACTTCAGAAGTGTTTACCAATTATTCTTGTATCTTCAGAAGCGTTTACCAATTATTCTTGTGCCTTCGGAAATGTATCCCAATTATTCTTGTACCCCCGAAGTGTTTACCAATTAGTCTTTTACCTCCCAAAGTGTTTCCCGATTACTCCTGTGCCTCCGGGAAGCGTTTCCCAATTATTCTTGTACTTCCCATGGTGTTTACCAATTATTCTCGTACCTCCTGAAATGTTGCCTAGTTATTCTCGTACTTTCCGAAGTCTTCCCGATCATTCTTGTGCCTCCGGGGAATGTTCCCCATTACTCCTGAGCCTCCGGGAATATTCCCCATTACTCCTGAGCCTCCGGGAATGTTCCCCAATTACTTTTGTACCTTCGGAGGTGTTTCCCAATGACTTTTTGAGCCTCACGAAGTGTTTCCCCAATCATTCTCGTCCCCCTTCTGCAGTGTAATCCCTCAGACCAGGTGGCCCTGGATCAAGAGGACATGTCGGCCAACAAAGGACTCCTCCTCCTCCTCCTCCAGCAGCAGTTCCTGCGTCTCCCCTCGGTGAGGACGAATGACTTGCATCATGAAATACTGTAACTAACACCTGGACGTTATAAATAGCCTACTGGCAAGGTGAATGTGTGTGTGTGTGTGTGTGTGTGTGTGTGTGTGTGTGTGTGTGTGTGTGTGTGTGTGTGTGTGAGTGTGTGTTTGTGTGTGGCATTCGTTACCCCAGTGCACTCAGTTCTACTCCTGCAGGAGGAGGAGAAGGAGGAAGAGGAAGAGGAGAGGTGTTTGTGGTTACAGGTGGCGGTGGTAGTGGTGCTTGCTGTACTGACGAACGCTGCAGGGGGAGTGCGCTAGAGGGGTGGCTGGTGTCTGCCCACAGCATCGAGTACAGTGTACATCTGAGGGCGACCTCCACTGCCACTCCTCCTCCGCCAAGGGTACGTCAACCATCTGGTGGCCCGGTGAGATAACCCTGGACCTTGTTCCCACTGACAGGCTAAATGGTGGCGGTGAGGGAGGGAGGGAGGGAGGGATGGAAGAGTGGAGTTAAGTGCTAGACTTGGAGTGTCGGCCGAGCTTGTTGTGGGAGGGAGGGAAGGGTGGAGGGGAGGGAGGGAGGGAGGGAGGGAGGGAGGGAGGGAGGGAGGGAGGGAGGGAGAGGAGAGACAGCCATGTCTGGAGAGGTTAATAAAGCTGGGGCCTTTGGGTATCCCTCCCCCCTCCACACACACATGACCTTGGCATAGTTCCTACACACACACACACACACACACACACACACACCAACTTGACCCATATATGTGATTCACGAGGAGGGTGACGGAGACGAACCCCATCCAGCACTTGTTGGGGTATAGGAGGAAGTGGGGCAGGAGGGAGGCAGGCAGACAGCTGCTGCTGGCAAGGGCAGCGATACACACCATATTTACACTGGTCATGTCCCGTGACGAGCCCAACAAACCCAGATGAGCCTGTGACTCCCCTCCCCAGGTAGCCCTAGGGGGTGTTCCGTGAGCTGGTACCCTACCCTACCCTACCCTCCCTCCTGCTTGTCTTGCCTGACGGCGCATTAAGCACTCTCCTGTCCCACCACCTGACACGATCCGCCTCGTGAGGGATAATACTTCACACTTCAGCCAAGGCGGACAGATGCCTGAGAGGGTTGGGGGTGAGTGGCGAGATTGAAAGAGAGAGGGAGGAAGTTTGACTCATGTGCGCGTAGGTCACACACTTCCAATTCCCGCACGTGAGTGCGCACACTCGCGCGTCTGTTCTTGCACTTGTGGTCTTCCGCTCATGTTCGTCTTTTGATGCACGGAACATCAACCAATGAAAAACAATAGCGTAGCAAGCCGGAAATAATCATTCACTTAAGGCCAAACCACATCGCTTGGACCTTAGGGTCTGTGCATCAGACGATGCACTGTGAACTGACGAAGGACTGGAGGGGACCAGCAGGTACTGACGGAGGCGTGGACGGTGTGACGTGGTGAACGCGAGTACAAACCACACAACACTACACTGATGACCGTGATGAGCACAGTGAGGCACACTGGCGTGAGGGAAGACCCGTGTGTGTTGCAGAAGGGGACGAGTGGAAAGGGTTAACGACGGAGGAGAGATCAAGGAGAACTCCCGTGAGGGGAGAGGGAACGGCAGTGAGAGTTAGTGAGGGCGGGGAAAGGTAGGGTGAGTGCGTGGCGACATCAGAAGCAAAGAGGGAGGGAGGAAGGGGAAGAGGTGGCACGCACGCACTCCTCCTCAAATTCCTACCTCAGTCTTCACGCTCCGGTTGACGGCCGCCTGGACCTAACCCAGCAGGCCAGCTGGGACGGGGCCATCACTACATGGCCTCACGCACAGGCTGGCTAGCCCCAAAGTTAGCAAGCGGAGCTTCCTGACATCTTCCAACCACCTCAACTAACCGTAATGCTGCGCCCTGTGGGAAGTAAAACTGTACGAGTGGCGACTTCCCCCCCCAAACCCCCACGCGGCCGCTAAAGTAAACATCATTTCCCCCATCCCTTTAAGATCTGCTCTCCCTGAGTTGACTTCCCTGACCTTCATAATTGTGCCTGAGCCCACCCCTGCCCCAGCTGTTGACGAAGAACTTGTTACGACTAAATATATCTTTACCGGCAACACTTTTTTCTGTTTCTATTTGTATGTAATTCCTTGGCGGTCTAACTTTACTGACTTTGTTTGTGAGTTAATGTTCTATTTACAGTCATAATTACGTTCATAGAATCCTGAACTTATCTTATCGTATTTGTTCATACGTGAACTTTGTTTCTCTTGTATAACAGTAAGAACAGCAAAACAAATCCCATAATGCATCACACGCATGAATAAAATGTATGAATTGGAGCTGGTTACATTTTCCTCGACAGCTGATCTAAAATGGATGATTCTAACAAAACAATCTTCCTGGAGGAGGAAGTCTTAGTTCGTCAGCTAAAATAAGCCACATCAAACCAGAATCAGAGGAGTGACAATACATCATTCCTCTTCTAGAAACATCAAGAAAAAAAATTATGTCCTAAATACATTTTTCGATACCTGGCGACGGTGTCCTTAATCACCAGAGGGGCTTTGAGCCTGTGAGCCAACCTCTTTGAGGAGAGTGTGGTCCCACCACCACAAGCTGTGTGTAGCTGTCGGTTTATTCAGGGAAATTGAGGTAGCAGGAGGAGGAGGAGGAGGAGGTGGTGGTGTCTGTCTGTCTCTCATTACGTTCTGCTGGTATACAGTCGGCTGGAACAGACGTAGACCCCGCCCGACGTGTATATGTCACCCTCCCTCCCTCATGTATATCATATTCCCCTGCAGCATCTCTTGTCTCCTTGTGGAGACCTGATCTTGCACATCCCAACCAGATTTGTCACTCCATCGACGGGAATTATCATTGTATTCAAGGCCAAGGGACCAGACGTCCCAAGTCATTCCCATACACAGAGCACCACGCATCGCTCGCCTCACAAAGTTATAATCCGGCTGCTTCCCACTCAAGTCCCAATGACTCGGGTGTTTTTTTAATGAATGGATGCAGGTGGCACCGGTGAGGTGGGGCGACTCCCTCACCCCCCTCACCATTTTCTAGGCCAGCCTCATCTCTGATCCTATATATACACACACACACACAGCGGCGTCAACAACTACATCAGCAGTGAGGCTGTGTTACGACCCGTCGTATCTCCTGAGAGGCGTTACGCAGGTGACGAGACCTTCGTTCCTGTCGTAGTGAGGGAGCTGGAATTCATCTCCACAGTGAACGTCCATGTTATTATCTATGGCCACCTGGAGGAACTGGTCGATACCATACTTCTGAGGGTTTTCATGGCCACCTTCACTCTGCCATTCCTGATGATGAAACGGCTGTGTGACCTGTCATCACCAGTGTATGATGCACGTCTGGGGAACAAGAAGTAAGTGTGGGCAAGCACAGAGTGTGAGGGAGGGAGGGAGTGAGGGAGGGAGGATCAGAACTCTTCACTAAAAGGAGAGAGTGTAGCACAGCGGATTTCGTAAATTGAACTATCACCCTTTTATGTGGGCTACACGACTCTACATCCTGCGTCCTAATCTGCCAGGTATTCCATTACTTGTCCTAATCTGCCAGGTATTCCATTACTTGTCCTAATCTGCCAGGTACTCCAGTACTTCAGTAAAGCATGCAAATAACCATATGCGAGGATGGCACACACACACACACACACACACACACACACACACACACACACAGGTAGATCTACAAAAAACAAATAAACAAAAACAGACCAAGTGCACGTGAAGAAAGACAAATCGTCGAAAGCAGAGATATTACGTCATACATTACACGTCACCAGCTAGCCCCTGAATCACACAATACAGAACAAGGTTGTAGCAACAGGGAACAAACCAGGCGTGAACTGGTTACGTACCCAAGCGCAAACCAACTGACAAACAAACAAACAGGTCGTGGGAAGAGCGGATACGTTACCAGGTCCAGACTCAAGTCCACCACAGGTCAAAGGCCGACTCAATCCTCCACATATAACTTACATATCCATACATACGAGCCATATGTAAATGACAGGATCATTAACTAAGTACATGTGTAAGCAGATAACGAGGTGAAGGTAAGAAGAAACACACACACACACACACACACACACATAACCAGGTAGGTACACACAAGGTAAACAATAGGAAGAGATCGAGGTCACGTAATGACATGAGGTCAACAAGCCATGACCTCTGGTTTTACTGAACCTTCGAACCTGCAGAATCCCCGGCAGCCAGGCACACAGTAGGTGACGTGGGGGGACGACGAGAAGTTGCATAGAGAGTTAACATAGCCACACAGATCCCAAGGTTCAAGCGAGGATGGGGGGAGGGGGGCATCTGTCTGGCCTTAACACAGGAGGAGGAGGAGGAGGACAGCACAGAGAGAGAGAGAGAGAGAGAGAGAGAGAGAGAGAGAGAGAGAGAGAGAGAGAGAGAGAGAGAGAGAGAGCCTGCGTCACACGAGGGACCCGACCCTTCCTTCCCTCCCCCCTCCCCCCCCTTAACCCGATCCTCGACACCACAACACAACCCTGACCTTGTAACAGGCAGTTCATCAGCCCAAACTCCCTCCCTTCCTTCCTGGCTCGTTCCTAGCACGACGGAGGTGCTGCTGCCCTTGAGTAAGGCGATGGCCTGACCTGTGACCTGGTTCCTCTGAGGAGCTAAAAGGCCTAGGGGGGGGGTCGTGCCAGAGGGTCGTGCCCTCATGCTCGAACGACTACCAAACTCCAGCCTCGTGTGAGGCATGAGAGCAGCGGCAGCGTGGTCGTGACCAGCCGGTGGCCCGGGGGGGGGGGGGGGGGGGGGGGTTACTGGTGCCCAGCACGACTCTCTCACGACCCCAGGTAATCCGTCCGCACGACCCTTCCTCCCTCCCTCCTCCTCCCTCACACACACGACATGGCTGAAGATATGCGAGGGAAAAAGTAGTACACGTCCTGGACCCCAGGTACGTTCTGTGTAGTACGACGCTCATACGACGTTAGACTGTTCACCTAGGTAGTGCTTACCAGGGTCTAAGGGCGTCTATTCTACTTACTCCTGTCGTAACCCAGACACGCGCGTAGTCAAAGTAAGTTCCTCTCTTAACAGGTCATCGCACAGTTACGGCGCGCGCGATGCGACGGGTAAGACTTCAACACACGGGTTTGAATCCCTTCCCATCCAGCCACCATCACGCCTTCCACCAAACACGCTTCCACCATGACATCTCCCCTCCCCTCCTCCTCCTTACATCTATCCACCCTCCTGCCCTCTACATCAAGTCCCTGAGCACGACCAAGCACGACCATTCTCCCAAATACGACTTCTCACCCACGACTGTCACACCCAGAACACCTCTTTCTTCCCCCCACTCCCCTTCACACACACACACACACACACACACACACACACACACACACACACACACACACACAGCCTCCAGACCTGAGTTGATGACCACCAGCGACCACGTCTCACTGCATATACTCACCTCTCCCCACACTTCCTCCCTCCGGACTCCTCACTCCACCAAGTGTCGCTGCCCAGGACAACACACTCAGCTGGAGGGAGCACGTCATGGACACACACACCAACCAGAACACACCCTAAGGTTCCAATGCTTCTCAGTTCTGTCTCTCGAGGTAACCTCATGGCCCAGACCGAGGTCTGCCAGTCCTGCACCTCCTCCAGTGAAGCACGGTATGTTTAAAGAGGGGCAAGGCATGACGGGACGTCTCTTGACGCGTACGTTAACTGGCCTGGCCTTTGACCCACCGGCCCCTTGAGGGGTCACTACCGTGGTGTTCAGTGACACCGTGCGACCGTCACGTGCACAGGGTCGTACCCACCTACCACTCCTCTCTCTCTCTCTCTCTCTCTCTCTCTCTCTCTCTCTCTCTCTCTCTCTCTCTCTCTCTCTCTCTCTCTCTCGCCGCCGTACTCAAGGGGTGCGACAGGATGGGGTGGGGGCATGAGAGGTGTGCAGCCTTCGGGAAATGAGGTACACTCTTGAGAGAAATTGGTCAGTCCTCCTCCTCCTCCTCCCACCTCCTATCCAACGCTGCCCTCTCTCTCTCTCTCTCTCTCTCTCTCTCTCTCTCTCTCTCTCTCTCTCTCTCTCTCTCTCTCTCTCTCACCACAACCTCACCTCCACCTCCCCCCCTCGTCCTCCTCCAACACCTCACCTCACCTTCCCCTCCCCCTCCTCCCCTCCCCACAAGAGCGAAGCGGCAGCCAACGGGACCGAGGCCGGTGGCGGAAGTGTGCAGTACAGCAGCTGGTACACTGAGGTGGTGGTGGTGGTGGTGGTGTGGTGGTGAGTGCAGGCCGGGCCGGGCCGCGGGTCTGGACACCACCCCTGTAAAAGTTCAAGTTCACCCAGCTGAGCAGCCCCGTCCCCCCCACCCCACACACACACACACACCCCAACCCAAACCCTCTGTACCCCACTACTACTCTCCCCCTCCTCCCTCGGGTGCTCTCTCTCTCTCTCTCTCTCTCTCTCTCTCTCTCTCTCTCTCTCTCTCTCTCTCTCTCTCTCTCTCTCTCTCTCTCTCTCCTCCCTCCGGTGTTCTCACATCTCTATACTTGCCTCCCTTGCGCTCCCATCACCCGCCCCACACCACCACCACACTTACCACCCCTCCTCCTCTCCCTCGTGAGCTGGTCTGTCTGCCTGTCTGGCTGTGGCAGGTGTCTCACGAACCACGCCACCCACCCAAGCCAGCCCTTCCTCCTCGCCCCTACCACCTCGACACGGGTGTAAAGTGTTGCCTTGAACCGCACTCCAGTCGTGTATCGTGGCACGGAGCCACACATCGACACTGGTTTATATCTCCGCCACACATCAACACTGGTTTATATCTCCGCCACACATCAACACTGGTTTATATCTCCGCCACACATCAACACTGGTTTATATCTCCGCCACACATCAACACTGGTTTATATCTCCGCCACACATCAACACTGGTTTATATCTCCCCCACACATCAACACTGGTTTATATCTCCGCCACACATCAACACTGGTTTATATCTCCCCCACACATCAACACTGGTGTATTATCTCCCCCACACATCAACACTGGTTTATATCTCCCCCACACATCAACACTGGTGTATTATCTCCCCCACACATCAACACTGGTTTATATCTCCCCCACACATCAACACTGGTTTATATCTCCCCCACACATCAACACTGGTTTATATCTCCCCCCACACATCACGTGTATTCTGAAGCCGCAGAAATCGGTGAGGGGAGTGGGAGTCTCCCATCACCACCCGGCCGCCCCTCACTCTTCCCTCACCTGAACCTCACACGGGTGGCGTCAGACACGGGTGTTTCCCCGTCTAGCTGGCTGGCGCTGCTTCACATACCGTGGATATGTACGTACCCTCCCTCCACACACACACAGTCACCAGCCACTACTACTAGTATGATCCCCTGTGTTGTGTCTACCAGCGTTTACGTCAATATCTTCTTCGCAGGCGCTTACTTATATTCTGAAGTGGCCAAACATACGTGTGTGTGTGTGTGTGTGTGTCTAGCCTTCCTCACGTACGTGTGGTGTGGTGGCCGTACCCAGCGTACCGAGAGGGTAACATGTCGAGCTGCCGTCCGGAACACACACCTCCCTCCCTCCCTGCCTCTCTCACTCGAACTCCATCATCACCCCCCAGAGTACCAGCGTTAGACGCTGGCGTATATGTATGTGCCCTACTATCCACTCTCTCTTTTTTTTTTTTTCTCCCATGGCTTTTCCCGGTGGTCTGCTCCCGAACCAGCGCGCGCCCCTAAGGACTAACCAACCCCACAACCAACCCCACAACAACGCCAACCTCCTAACTAGGGAAATAGTCGTCCTCCCGGACCTATAGGGCCCGCCTCCCACACACACCTCATCATCTCCAGGAAAGTAAACATTTATTGCACTGACAGAAAGTTTCATGACTGTTGATGTTGTTGTTGTTGTTGTTGTTTGTTGTTGCCCTGTGTGTGTGTGTGTGTGTGTGTGTGTGTGTGTGTGTGTGTGTGTGTGTGTGTGTGTGTGTGTGTGTGTGTGTGTGTTTTGAACATTTCTACCTATCTGGCGTCATTCTGCTCCTAAGGCAGGTCAGTTGCCATTTCTGTTCCTTTCCTTACACCGCTAAGCTTTTGGAACTCTTCATACACACACACACACACACACACACACACACACACACACACACACACACACACACACACACACACACACATACACACACACACACACACACACACACACACACACACACACACATACACACACACACACACACACACACACACACACACACACACACACGTTCCCTCCATGGTTCTACAAACGGTTACAACCTGACCCATTCAAAAAAATAAAAAAAAGTCGGGTTTCCCACTTTCTCTAAAACACTTTACACTATATCTTCCTCTCTCTCTCTCTCTCTCTCTCTCTCTCTCTCTCTCTCTCTCTCTCTCTCTCTCTCTCTCTCTCTCTCTCCTTATCAGTCCTCACAGCCCTTCTTGTGTTTCACTTAAGGTCGAGGCCTCCATCAAGACTTCTGCCCAGGACCGGAACCTTCAACTATGAAAAGAAAAAAAAAAATCAGGAAGTGTTCATAATTTCTTCCACTGACCTCAGCCCTGAGATTTGTGGCTCAAGACTCATCTTCAGTATTAGCCCAGCTGGACGAGTGGGTGTATTCACTCCTCAGGAACATTTTTTTTTCGTTCTTTCTTTTTTTCCTAACTTATTTTTTTCAACACTGGACACTCCAGTCACGGACAAGAGTCCACAACAAGGCCGGGCCTTAATTGAGATAGAATGATGTGAACGAATGTATTTATGAATTCTGAAGGAAGTGAAAAATCTGTCTTTTAAAATGAGCCAGGTCATGAGAGGGTAGAGAATTCCAAAGCTTCGAGATGTAGGGAAAGAAACAGTTATCAAAACGGCCCACCCTTGAGTAATCATGTGACGCTGCAGCTTGTCGACCACTGCGTGGTCTAGCTAGTGAATGGGGGGGCACACACACACACACACACACACACACACACACACACACACACACACACACACACACACACACACAAGCAGCCAGCTCTCGGGACCAAAAACTAAAGTAATACCTACAGAAGAGGGAAAAGTGAACCAACACTGCGGCGTAGGGCAAGTGGGTCAAGTTTGAAGTTAACCTGAGAGAGATGATCAGCCGGACCCCAGATGTGAGAGCAGTACTCCATACAAGGACGGATCAATCCTTGGTATAAACGGAGCATATGTTCGGATGAAAAGAAATTTGGACATCTAACCAAGACTTCCATTTTCTAAAGAGGCAGACTTAGCTATTACCGTAATTTTGTGATGGACTGACCATCCTCCTCTCCATATATACGTCTTGATGGTTGTCTTCGATCTGATATCAACGTTGTCTTCCATGAACTAACTACAATAAAGAAAAGAAAAAATACTGGAGGAGCGCCCATGTCATCCTTCACGTCCTTACACAATCATCTATATCACACCCTGGTTGCGGCCTGGCCTTCCTCCGCTGACCATCTGGCCGGACATGACCGACACTGAAGAGTGTTACCGTACGGTCATACCGATGATGTACGTTACTGGCCAATTTGTGGATGATTGCCCCTCACCGCTGAGAGGCCCCCACCCTCACTACCGTACGAAGGCCACAACGGACAGAGTGGCTCTGTCCGCCACACACTGTTAGAAGAAGCGTTCCCAATAATCGCTCAAAATCTCTCAATCGTATTTCCGAAACCTCTAGGCGACGGGTAAAACACACAGACACGTATCACCTGGCGTGTCTGAAAGGCTATACCACCCGTGCCTTCAAAGGGCGCGGGGGGGTTAACCCAATGCGACGAGGTGTGTTGACGGACCCAGCACGGGATGATCATCTCCGTATGCACACACTGAGGGATTACGTCTCGTAGTGTCTTCTCATGGTACACGGTGGCGTGTCTCACGACCCAACACACTAATGGCTACAGTCTGATTATTGGTGTTTATCTGACACCTCAAGTGAGCTGTCTACATACATGAGTAGACACCACACACACACACACACACACACACACACCCACACACACACACACACACACACACACACACACACACACACACACACCAGCAGCCGCCCCTCCTTGTTTCTCATCACGGTTACATTTCTTGATATCTTCTACCTTGACTTCAGCCATCTATTTCTCTAGATTTAAGTTTAAGAACTGAGAATCTAGACACGGGCCGACGACGCCCTCTCCTCCTCCTCCTCCTCCTCCCCGTTGTCTGTCCTCCCCCACGTACACACGTACTCCTGAAGGAGGAGGAGGAGGAGGAGGACCAACAAGTACACCCCGGCAGGAGGGTTCTGAATAGTTTGGATTCCCTGATTCACTGAGTCCTCAAACTCACCAATGAGTCGACGAGTCTCTCTCGTAGCGTTCGTCACACAGTTGGGTCATTGATCATAACACCGTCACAGCCAGGTCTGTGACGGTACGCCACGCCCAAGCCTGTGACGGTGTTCTCCAACACCACGCCCTATGCCTGTGACGGTGTTCTCCAACGCCACGCCCTATGCCTGTGACGGTGTTCTCCAACGTCACGCCCAAGCATGTGACGGTGTTCTCCAAAGTCATGACCAAACCTGTGACGGTGTTCTCCAACGCCACGCCCTAAGCCTGTGACGGTGTTCTCCAACGCCACGCCCTAAGCCTGTGACGGTGTTCTCCAACGCCACGCCCTAAGCCTGTGACGGTGTTCTCCAACGCCACGCCCTAAGCCTGTGACGGTGTTCTCCAACGCCACGCCCAAGCCTGTGACGGTGTTCTCCAACGCCACGCCCAAGCTTGTGACGGTGTTCTCCAACGCCACGCCCTAAGCCTTTGAAGGTGTTCTTCAACGCCACGCCCAAGCCTGTGACGGTGTTCTCCAACGCCACGCCCTAGCCTGTGACGGTGTTCTCCAACGCCACGCCCTAAGCCTGTGACGGTGTTCTCCAACGCCACGCCCTAAGCCTTTGAAGGTGTTCTTCAACGCCACGCCCAAGCCTGTGACGGTGTTCTCCAACGCCACGCCCAAGCCTGTGACGGTGTTCTCCAACGCCACGCCCTAGCCTGTGACGGTGTTCTCCAACGCCACGCCCTAAGCCTGTGACGGTGTTCTCCAACGCCACGCCCTAAGCCTGTGACGGT
This sequence comes from Panulirus ornatus, assembly GCF_036320965.1. Classification (NCBI taxonomy): domain Eukaryota; kingdom Metazoa; phylum Arthropoda; class Malacostraca; order Decapoda; family Palinuridae; genus Panulirus; species Panulirus ornatus. The sequence goes on along the minus strand of NC_092225.1, from coordinate 90,900,285 downwards.
GTTCTCCAACGCCACGCCCAAACCTGTGACGGTGTTCTCCAAAGCCACCTCCAAGCCTGTGACGGTGTTCTCCAACGCCACGCCCAAACCTGTGACGGTGTTCTCCAAAGCCACCTCCAAGCCTGTGACGGTGTTCTCCAACGTCACGCCCTAAGCCTGTGACGGTGTTCTCCAACGTCACGCCCTAAGCCTGTGACGGTGTTCTCCGTAGTTTAGGTCATCCGCCACCCTCACAGGCAGGCAGGTCTGTCTGTGACGCCCCTCGCCAGCGTTACGGTCACGCCTCGCTCGCTCGCTGGCTCCGCCTCACACTCGTTACGTATCTTGAATTCTTAAAAGCCCCTTCCGCAGTGGCGGCCATGAAATTCTTCCGCAGTGGACGTCCTACCGTTCGCAGTGTCCCACTGCATGACTCCTAAATGACGCACGGACGCCCAGACGGACTTCCGCTGCGTCTCTCAAACGGCGAGAGAGAGAGAGAGAGAGAGAGAGAGAGAGAGAGAGAGAGAGAGAGAGAGAGAGAGAGAGAGAGAGAGAGAGAGAGAGAGAGAGGGGGACTTGTTGTGCGAACGTAACACCACGAGCCTCCAGGTCCCTTCTACTCCTCCTCCTCCTCCTCCGCCTCCCTGGTATACATCCCTCACGGTGCACCTCTCTGACGCCTTCATAACTCCACGAGAGCACGGGCCTCGAACCACACCACACCCCCTCTTCCTCCTCCTCCTCCCTCCAGCACGGCGGTACGACCCTTGAATATCATGACCCCTTAAGTGCGCCCACCCTAACTACCTAAGGGGCAGTCTACCTGTGAGTTCAGGCATTTAAGGGATCCCCAGGATGGAAGTGAGCAGAGGTGTGTGTGTGTGTGTTAATTCCACACATTTTGTCCCTACACTCCTGGTTACCCCTTCAGGGACCGTGATGGTGTGTGAGGCTCGGCTAACTACTACTAGTGATAGTAATAGTATCCTACTAGTGGGAGTAATAGCATCCTACTAGTGAGAGTAATAGCATTTTTCTTTTTACTCTTGAAACACGTATTATTTGTCTGATGTGTGGCCAAACACTGAACATCTACCGGTTGTGGGGTTATGTTGTGTGGTGATGAATGTTGAAGTCACAATATGGGAGGAGACAGCGTACGGTGGTCACAACACAGGAGGGGACAGTGTACGGTGGTCACAACACAGGAGGGGACAGTGTATGGTGGTCACAACACAGGAGGGGACAGTGTATGGTGGTCACAACACAGGAGGAGACAGTGTATGGTGGTCACAACACAGGAGGGGACAGTGTACGGTGGTCACAACACAGGAGGGGACAGTGTATGGTGGTCACAACACAGGAGGAGACAGTGTATGGTGGTCACAACACAGGAGGGGACAGTGTACGGGGGTCACAACACAGGAGGGGACAGTGTACGGTGGTCACAACAGAGGAGGGGACAGCGTACGGTGGTCACAACACAGGAGGAGACAGTGTACGGTGGTCACAACACAGGAGGAGACAGTGTATGGTGGTCACAACACAGGAGGGGACAGTGTATGGTGGTCACAACACAGGAGGAGACAGTGTACGGCAGGTTCGGGTACAGAGAGCCTCAAGTATTTACCCCCAGTTGGAACAGGTCTGGATGCGTCTTTCCTCCGTGATCTCCAACCATTAAGTGTATCCTTCCTCAGCAATATCCCTTCGTGGATCTAAAATGGCGTGATGAGTTCACCTCCTCGGGCGTTGGTGCCCTTCTGTCCAGCATCTATTAGCCCACTGCTGACTCGCCATTTCCCTCATAGCGGCACGTAAAATGCTCAGACCCAGTTAAAACTATGTAGCCCACCATACGTTCTCAGGGGCACGCCTGACCCAGATTCTATTTGAGGGATGTGAAATTATCCCGACCGTGATGCGCGTGGTAAGCTGGTTAGGTTAGGTGGTGGTCAGCCATCTGCTGTGGTGACCAGGGGAAGCGATGGACTGTGAACAGCTGGTGGAAAAGTATGGTAGCGATACTGGTATATAAACATAATATCTTATGAACAGAACACAGTTGGGAAGGTAACCTTAAGATTCGTATAGCTCGTTCCTCCAGTATCCTTCTTTCATGGTTCCTTGAGCTGAGTATATGCTACGATTGATCCACTCCTGACTTTTAGAAATCCCAGCCACACAAAACTGTGAGCACTGCCTCTCCCACACACACACACACACACCCTCACCCACCATACGTGTTGTCTCCCATCCATCACAACACACAGCACTCCGGCCGGCTCCCCCTCACCAGCTGACCGTGCAAGTTGATCAAGTGCATCGCTTTCATTCCCACCCCAGCGATATATGTTACGTTGAAAGCAAGACATTACACGCACCCGACCAGGCCATATTGCAATCGTGTATACAGACACATGACGGCCAGTCGACCAGCTCACATGCTATGGTGTAGACAGAGACATTACGGTCAGTCGACCAGGCCATAAGCTATAGTGTAGACAGAGATATCAAAGCCAGTCGACCAGTCCACACCCTATGGTGTTAGACAGGCACATATCACAGCCACTCGACCAGGCCACCACATACGACAGACACATTACGGCCACTCGACCAGTCCACACATTGTACAGAGTCATACCAATACAGACGCATACTGGGGCAAAACGCTAAGCCAGTTTACCACGGGCGGTGTTGGCCTCCACGACATAACTTAGTGGCCTTGTACAGCTTCACACTGTGGCCCCCTAGTGAATGAACACTTCCTTGAATGGCCTCCAGGTCCTGGGGTGGGAGTGGAGGTTAAACATGCTCCCTGACCAGCTAGCTAGCTAGCCATCTCCCCCCCCCCCCCCCCCACGTCTCCTAGCCCCCCTTCTGGCTCTGCCCCTCGTCACAACTGGGGTCAATCGTGGGGGTATCGTCGTCTTACCACCACCACCACCACATTGGCTGACGTGATCTACTGACGTTTGGTGAGTCATGAGGGCATGGCAGGGAGGGCAGGGGAGAGCAGGGGAGGGCTCCGGCGTGGACGTCACACACCCTCCGCCCGACCATCTGCCACGCCAAGACGGCATCGCGGTGCCATGATTTCCTGGCTTTCGAACGGCAAAAGAAACAGCGATTTCGATGCTTTAATTTGTATGATACTCCTACGTGTGTGTGTGTGTGTGCTATCGTCCACGGAGGGCAGGTGGGGGTTGCGGGCGGCCATACACACACACAAGGGGGCGCCCTGTGCGGGCGAGGACAACACGCGCGAGGGGCACAACAGTCCACCCACCCACGTCCTCTCCTCCAGCAAGTGTTTAAAGCGACACGTCCGATCTGGCGCCACCCGGCCAGAGGTCGACCTTCCCTACACCCCACACACACACACACACACACCCCTCCTCCCACCACCACCACCATCACCATCTCTCCTCCGCAGGTCGACCTTCCCTACACCACACACACACACACACACACACACACACCTCCTCCAACCACCATCACCATCATCTCTCCTCCGCTTTAAGGTCTTTCCACTCTCCTCCTCCTCCTCCTTCTCTTCCTCTTCCAATGTCTCCTCATCCCCCTTCCCCCCATCTCTTCTCTCTCCTTTCCTCCCATCTCTCCTTCCACCCCTACCACGCATACGTCCACTTCCCCTCCTCATTAACACGTAAGTCAACCATCACCAGAGAGAGATTAAGTCTCCTTATGACAATGTAATGTGTCCGTATGTCTGTTTCTTTGTTCTTTTTCAGGTCAAAGGCTTTAATTCGTCCTCCTGCAGCTGTGTGTGTGTGTGTGTGTGTGTGTGTGTGTGTGCCCGGCCGGCCGGCCGCCCGCCCCTGAACGTATTTCCCATTCATCCTTTCCTTTAAACATTTTCCATGCGAGTTAATTAACTCCATTCAGCATGGCGCTCCTCCATAGCTATTTTCCTGAGGAGGGGAAGGGAGGGGAGGTGATGGGTACGGAGGAGCCTCCTGCTTTACTATCCCGTCTCCATCTATATACCATGAGGAGGGTGGCTGCCACTCCTGTCCTCCATCATGATCCTCTCGTTGTGGACCATCAGGTTTTGTGTTATCTATCCTTCCCGTGTGCTATCTTCCAGCAGATAACCTTATCGCAGGCCGTCAGGACTCCACTTACCTGCTCTTCCCATCATCTCTCCTATCCCTGGGCATCCTATCCCTCGTCTCACCAACTCTATCCCTCCCCATCCTCCTTTGCCCGTCCTACTATCCCCCCAAAGTCCCCAGCGTCTCTCTCTCTCTCTCTCTCTCTCTCTCTCTCTCTCTCTCTCTCTCTCTCTCTCTCTCTCTCTCTCTCTCTCTCTCCATAAAACATCAGAAAACAGAATTACTGAGCCTCCTGCACACACACACACACACACACACACACACACACACACACACACAGACTTCTGTACAAGAAGCGACGCAGCTTTCCATAAAAATAAACATGGCAAAGAATAAACATACAAACAAACAAGAACACAAAGACGAACCCCCCTATTGAAATAACCCTCAAAAAAAAAAATATCAATACATCACAAAAGTAATCACCTAAGTAAGAGCTATTTCAGTAAATATACTTCGACTAAAGCCTTTTCCATCTCTAATTTGAGATCGCTCCTCCTTTTCCTTCCTTCCTTTCTTTCTCCCTTTCTTCGTGCAAGCATCCACGGAGACGGGGCACTTAAGCAACGACCTGCAGTGAATGGGCAAAACGCCCTGGGCTGGGCGGAGACCAAGTACAGAGCGCGACACTGGGTACAATACGTCCCGGACGAGAGGACGGCGTCTCAAGGAGGAGGACCCCAGGGATGAACCCTGGGTCGAGAAGGCGTCCACATTCTTAACAACACGCTCGTCCTTCAAGAACTCTAGGCCAAGGGCGAGTTACCCCGACCCAGAAAACGTTAAAGGGGCTTGACTGGGTCTAGGTGATGATATGGGTTCTGGTCAAAGGGGGCCCCTGTGTGCTCTTCTAACACGTCTACATGGTCTCTGAAATGTGTGCCAACATGACCTACTCATATAAGTCGTGGGTTTATGGTAGGATGACTAGCTCTCTCTTTATCGTTGTGAATTGGGAGTTCAAACTGACCTCGAAGTGAACGGGAGGTTAATGTTAATATTAAACTTGTTAATATAAAACTAGGCTTGAAGAAGTTTCTGAAACACCAAATCTATCGACACAGCTCAAAGGATTTAACAAAGTGATAAGTTATCATCGCCATTAAAACATTACCATTTAATCATACATACGTTATCACTGATTTAACATAACCACAATTATCAAGCGTCCTTCTATTTTAACCAACGTTATCACCGATTTAACCTAACCACAATTATCAAGTGTCTTTCTATTTTAACCAACGTTATCACCGATTTAACATAACCACAATTATCAAGTGTCTTTCTATTTTAACCAACGTTATCACTGATTTAACATAACCACAATTATCAACAGTGTCCTTCTATCTAAGCAATCACAGACTAGCATCACAAAATACGTCAAATAACAACATTAAACTACATGGAGCCAGTTAGCATACAGCGGTGGCCACTTGCCTATGTACTCTCCAGCAACCTTCACAATCATACATCTTCAACCATCTCTCTCTCTCTCT
>NC_092225.1:90882168-90889668 GCF_036320965.1 Panulirus ornatus | reverse complement strand
GCCTGGCACATGTGGCTAAGCATGTGGGAACCACACAAAGTGCTCCGAGGGGAAAAGAGGGAAAAAATAATGCATACTAAAATGTATATTATGATTGACGAAAAAGTAGATATAATAATATTTTATATATATCAAATATTATATCACAGAAGAGGGAGGAGAGTAATATATGGGTGTGATATGTTATATATATCATCTGAGGTGGACGGAGTGAGGGTGGAAAGGGGAGGGGGGGAGGAGTGGTGAAGGGGTGGTGTGGTGTGGTGTGGTGTGGTGGGGTGTGGGGGGGTAATGATTTCCACTCTACCTGTATGATCGATGACTTGTTGCTGAGGAGATGGACCCACACGTGCAGAGAGAGAGAGAGAGAGAGAGGAGAGAGAGAGAGAGAGAGAGAGAGAGAGAGAGAGAGAGAGAGAGAGAGAGAGAGAGAGAGAGAGAGACCCCCTCAAGAGAACAATGATGGGTGTTGGAACAGAGAGAGGCTTTCCCACCCTCTCCACACGAAGGAAGGGGAGGAAGAGGTCGACCAAGAAGAAAACCTTTCACGAGTGCTACATAAGCAGAGCCACGTCGCGTGGCAACACAGGGCTATGCCACACACCTCTCCGGGGGCAAGGAAGAGGAAGGGCAAGAGGTACGTTGGGAGAGAGAGAGAGAGAGAGAGAGAGAGAGAGAGAGAGAGAGAGAGAGAGAGAGAGAGAGAGAGAGAGAGAGAGAGAGAGAGAGAGAGAGAGAGAGAAGGAACTAGATGGCTGGCTACAGAGCAACAACACAAAGTAGTACAGGAGATTACAGGAATAAAATATAGGCACTACATCAAGGGGAAAGAAAGAGGTGAGAAGATACAGCGCAGAAATCCTGTTAAAAGTTACTTACAAGGCAGCGGTACAGGAGCGGGTACAAACATGGCATGCCACGGTACAGGGCCTGGTACAGGCTACAAACACCACACGATACAAAGTCTGGTATGTACTACTGGGTCACACAGTACAAAATACCAGGTACAAGGAAGAAAGTACAAGACACCAGGTACCAGTTATTGGTCCCACACGGTACAGGGAACCAGGTACGAGTGACTGAACCTTACGGTACGAAGACCCAGCTACCGTGTGGCCCCACACGGGACAGGGAACCAGGTACCTGGTACCGCCCACGTTCTACGGTGAGCTGGGAACCACAGCAGGTGATGTCCCCCCCCCCCCCCGGCTGACGGGAAAATCAAACAACATCGAACACGTTGACTTAGGTGGTTTGTGATCTGTCATGCACCGTGTGGACCACTGTCATGCAACGTGTGGACCTCTGTCATGCAACGTGTGGACCTCTGTCATGCACCGTGTGGACCACTGTCATGCAACGTGTGGACCCCTGTCATGCAACGTGTGGACCCCTGTCATGCAACGTGTGGACCTCTGTCATGCAACGTGTGGACCTCTGTCATGCAACGTGTGAACCTCTGTCATGCAACGTGTCGACCCCTGTCATGCAACGTGTGGACCTCTGTCATGCAATGTGTGGACCTCTGTCATGCAACGTGTGGACCACTGTCATGCAACGTGTGGACCCCTGTCATGCAACGTGTGGACCTCTGTCATGCAACGTGTGGACCTCTGTCATGCAAAGTGTGGACCCCTGTCATGCAACGTGTGAACCTCTGTCATGCAACGTGTGGACCTCTGTCATGCAACGTGTAGACCCCTGTCATGCAACGTGTGAACCTCTGTCATGCAACGTGTCGACCCCTGTCATGCAACGTGTGGACCCCTGTCATGCAACGTGTGGACCACTGTCATGCAACGTGTGGACCTCTGTCATGCAACGTGTGGACCCCTGTCATGCAACGTGTGGACCTGTCATGCAACGTGTTGACCTGTCATGCAACGTGTGGACCTCTGTCATGCAACGTGTGGACCTCTGTCATGCGACGTGTGAACCTCTGTCATGCAACGTGTGGACCACTGTCATGCAAGGTGTGGACCACTGTCATGCAACGTGTGGACCTCTGTCATGCAACGTGTGAACCTCTGTCATGCAACGTGTGGACCACTGTCATGCAACGTGTGGACCACTGTCATGCAAGGTGTGGACCACTGTCTTGCAACGTGTGGACCACTGTCATGCAACGTGTGGACCTCTCTCAAACGTCATGCAGATCTTAAGGGTCAGATTAAACGCCAGGTCGCCATAGCTCAAGGGTCGTAGGGTCGTACCCAAAGGCCGTACCGTCGTGCTGACAGGTCGTCCGGTCTCCTTCAAGCGTCGCATGGTCGTGATCAAGGTGTAGTGCCGTCGTACACACGCGCCCAAAGGTCGTATCATCGATACCCAAGGGTCGTACCGTCATGCTCAACATTCTTCCCCTCTCACTTAAGTGTCGTACCGTCGCGCTGAGGGATCGTAGCGTCGTGCAACAGTGTCGTACCGTCGCGCTGAAGAGGGTCGTGCCGTCGCGCACCGTTGTCGTTCAGCCGTAGCCCGCAGGATCGTACCGTCGCGCACCGTTGTCGTTCCGCCGTACCCCGCAGGGTCGTACCGTCGCGCACCGGTGTCGTTCAGCCGTAGGATCGTACCGTCGCGCGGAGGGATCGTACCGTCGCGCACCGTTGTCGTTCCGCCGTAGGATCGTACCGTCGCGCGGAGGGATCGTACCGTCGCCCACCCGTGTCGTTCCGCCGTACCTCCGCAGGATCGTACCGTCGCGCACCGTTGTCGTTCCGCCGTAGGATCGTACCGTCGCGCGGAGGGATCGTACCGTCGCATACCGTTGTCGTTCCGCCGTACCTCCGCAGCATCGTACCGTCGCGCACCGGTGTCGTTCCGTCGCAGGATCGTACCGTCGCGGTGGTCATGGGGTGAACAGGAGACACAACCCCAGGATGACTGAACCATGCCCAGCCATAGGGGCCTCTCACGACCCAGGCTGGCCCATACCGGAGGAGGCTGGCGGCCCAAACCCTTCATGTCTGAGATACGACGATTATTTACAAGGGGACTTGTAGAATACCTTATCTTATCTCTCTTATCGGGGCGACCTGTGGAGGGCAGGCAGATGTGGGGCGTGCATGGAACAGATAAGATAATATACCCCCCCCCCCCCCACGACCGAAGGGGATTGGCTTATCTCGCCCAGCTACATACATGTTAAGCAATGCATGGCAGTAGGTCCCTCGTCCACCATGCATGGCAGTAGGTCCCACGTCCACCATGCATGGCAGTAGGTCTCGCGTCCACCATGCATGGCAGTAGGTCCTCGTCCACCATGCATGGCAGTAGGTCCCACGTCCACCATGCATGGCAGTAGGTCTCGCGTCCACCATGCATGGCAGTAGGTCCCGCGTCCACCATGCATGGCAGTAGGTCTCGCGTCCACCATGCATGGCAGTAGGTCCCGCGTCCACCATGCATGGCAGTAGCCCATGTGGCGGGGTCAACACTACGTCTCTGATCTTTTACAATATATTTTGAAGATAAAAAAAAAAAAAATATAGACATAAAAAGGATATAGTAAACACAGATAATGTTTGTAGATATAGTAAACACAGATAATGTTTATAGATATAGTAAACACAGATAATGTTTACAGATATAGTAAACACAGATAATGTTTATAGATACGAAAAATACGTACGAAAAACCACATTGGGTATCGATCCGTCTGATGTCCCACCTTTTGCTGTGACGATGAACTGAATCTTGCTAATGAGGTCAGTTCGGGCCAGCAAGCTGAGTCGCTTCTTCTCCCTAGTGCAGTCAGAGAAAGGACCTTGGCCTCACAGTAGCTGCCTCCTCCTCCTCCTCCCGGTCGTCTCGCATCTCTCCAAGGGGGAAGGGGAGTTAGTTATCATCGATACATGACACAACCTCAGGTGTCTTTAAAGCCAATCGGATCCTAACTACACAACTGGTTCTTGGGGGTTCCGTCCTTTCTCTGACACACACACACACACCCCACACACCTTAGCAGAACGCGAGGCACATTCTATGATGAAATTTCGGATACTAATGGACACGTGAGGAGTTCACCAAGGGTAATGGGCTGGCCAATTTGGCATGAGGGGGGGCTTATAGCGGGTGAGGTGGCTCCCAATGACAATATCGTCTTGGATTAGCCAGCGGGTTCAGTCTGACCGATGAGTGCCAAAGACGATGTGAGGTTGGGATCCCGCTATTCATTCCCCACGGGTGTTCAGGTTACTTCCACTCGTCCCGTTGTGGACAGGCGAACCACAGCGCTAATTCCGTTTCAGATAACAGTAAGGACGTCCATTCCGTTCAAGATAACCCAATCAAAGCATTCATTTCCCGTTACGATAACCCAATTACGACAGTCAACTGTTTAAGATAACCCAGTTACGACGTTCGTTTTGTTGAACACACACACCCCACCCCCAAGTAAAACATTTATTCCATATCAGGACTTTGTGTTTTCCTTTTCTTAAAAAAAAAAAAGCATTAATCTAAGTACACTAGGTAAAGGGAAAAAATAAATAAAATAAATCAATGTCTTTTTTTCTCTCCAATCACAAACGACCTGCTTTTTAAACGAAGAGAGAGACACATATACACACAGGTGACGCTGGCCAGCACAACACCTGCAGACACGCAGGTCTGTGTGAAAGGCAGAGGCGCATCATACAGCAGTGTCGTGTAACAACGCTCCAGCTCTGTCAAGTTGCCAATGCCAAGCTCACTCCTTCCAGCGTGTGTCCAGCTTACATCACAGCAGTGACCAGCACAAAATCCACGACTACGATAAGCTTACAATGCAACAATGTCAAGCGCAACTCCCCACCATTGTTTAAGCTTACACCGCAGCAACGCTAAGCTCTGCCCTCCAGTTTTGTTAAACTTACAAACCCAGCAACGTAAAGTACAACTTCCCAGCACTGTTAAGCTTACGAGCCAGCAACGTCAAGCTTAACCATCCACCATTATCAAACTGGCAACATTTCAATGCCAAGCTCAACTTTCAAGCTTTGTCAAAGCTCCCGACACAGCAACGCCAAGCACAATCCTCCAGCTTTTGTCAAGCTTGCATCCAAGCCAGCAACCAACCGTTAAGTCTTGCTGTCAAGCTGTTTCAGCTTACAACACAGTAAGGTCAGGTGTGTGTGTGTGTGTCTGTGTGAGGGTTGCTTAAGCCATGCAGAAACTCGAGTGAGAAAGATATTTAAACACAGTTTGTGTACACATAAATCACAGAGCGAGCATTCTAGGTTGTGTCAGAGATATTCCAAAACATAGCTAGATAGACAGATAGATAGTTAATCAGATAGATAGATAATTAGACAGATAGACAGACGGATTGATGGAGAAAATAGTAAGGTTCAAACAGACGTCTTTCACACTTAGGTTAACCCCTTGAGCACAACGGTACGGCCCTTGGGCACGACGGTGCGACCCTTGAGCACAACGGTACGACCCTTGGGCACGACGGTGCGACCCTTGAGCACAATGGCACGGCCCTTGGGCACGACAGTACGACCCTTGGCACGAAGGGTACGACCTGGCCACGGTCCCAAACGCCCCCCTCCCTCCCTCTAAGGGTCATTATAACCAAGAGTCGTACAGTCGTGTTGCAAGGACCCCCCCCCCCCCCCCACTGTCATGCCCTGAGGGATGGCACCGTCGTGTTGGAAGGGATGCACTGTCGTCCTCCAGGGTCGTTCTGTCGTAATGAAAGAGGGGAGGGGGAGGAGAGGGGAGGAGAGGGGAGGGGAGGGGATGTTGGAGGTAAGTGGAACAGCGACGTGTGCCACTTGGCTACTGCCGGGACGAAGAGAGCGACCTAAACAGACGCAGGTAAACATAAGAGCCCCATCACCACCATCAGGAGGAGCGAGGCTATTCTGGGCCACATCGATCTCCCTCACACACAGACACACACACACACACACACACACACACACACACACACACACACATACACACATACACGACAGACCCACTCATCACCAGCCCCACACCCACCTGTAGGGTTAGAAGACCTCCTCCTAAACCATCGTTAGGTGTACGTAAGGTACGGTAAGGTAAGGTAAGGTCTCAGACCCAGCTGTGGGGGTAGTAGACCTCCCAAACCATCGTAAGGTAAGGTAAGGTCCCAGACCCAGCTGTGTAGGTAGCAGACCTCCTGACCCATCGTAAGGTAGGGTAACGGCTGCAACCACACACCGCAATGTACTATGACCTGGTTTTACTGACACGTGACCAATTTCCGTGTTCTGTGTCATGACACCGCCATCACGTAAGTGTCTCGTGTCTCGTTACTTCATGTCGTAAGTAACAGTGTCCCCTTATGCGTCGTTGCTACGTCGCTACTGTCCGTGACCATCCGTGAGTGACGTCATGACAAGCGGTTACAACATCGTAGGCTCAGTGTGGTAACAATCCTAGAACCATGTAACCCATCTTCGAGTTATTGTAAGCATCCATCCACCACAACCTTACTCACGCGCGGCTCTACGCGGCCTCCGAAGTCAGAGCCACGTCGCTGTGTGCGTGTGTGTGTGGGAGGGGGGTGTTGGGATGCTGTGGGAGCAAGGGAAACCCACGGTAGGCAGTATAGTGCTGTACAGTGCAGGGTCATGGATGGAGTGGATGTAAAACCCGGGGATGCCAACCACATCACAGCGGTGCCTCGTCTGTCTGTTCTCTCAGAGTAAACGGATCAAAATCAACCTCTTGAGTACGACAGTAGTACGACAGCCCTTGAGCACGACGGTAGTACGACGGCCCTTGAGCACGACAGTAGTACGGCCCTTAAGCACGACGGTAGTACGGCCCTTGAGCACGACGGTACGGCCCTTGAGCACGAAGGTACGGCACTTGAATACGACGGTAGTGCGGCCCTTAAGCACGACGGTACGGCACTTGAGCACGACGGTACGGCACTTGAGCACGACGGTAGTACGGCCCTAGAGCACGACAAGCGACGCTTTGGTATGGACATTTTCCACTATGTCACCAGCACATAGAACAAAGAAACAACAACAGGAACACACGAGCCCATCTGTCAATATCTTAACCAAGACAAGGGGACTGGAGGGTCAGCTCCGAGTCAGAGCCACGTCGCTTGTGCGTGGGTGTGGGAGGGGTTATGGATAGCTGTGGGAGCAAGAAACCACGTAGGCAGTATAGTGCTGTACATGCAGGTCATGGATGGAGTGATTAAAACCGGATCCAACCACATCACAGCGTGGCTCGTCTGTCGTTCTTCAGAGTAAACGATAAAATCAACCCTTGAGTACGACAGTAAACACACCCTTGGCACGACGGTAGTACGACGGCCCTTGCACGACGTAGTACGCCTTAACACACGGTAGTACGGCACCTTGAGCACGACGACGGCTTGAGCACGAGGTAGGCATGAATACGACGGTATGCGCCCTACACGACGGTACCACTATGAGCACGACTACGGCACTGAGCAGAGGTAGTACGGCTAAGGCAACGACAAGCGAGCTTTGGTAGGCATTTTCCACTATGTCACAGACACAT
>NC_092225.1:90842168-90867168 GCF_036320965.1 Panulirus ornatus | reverse complement strand
GTGGCGTTCCCCAAGGGCGCCACATGACTTCAGCTGCTTCCTCTAGTCTTCTGACATCAGCGTCCGGAAATACCATCAACAACTCATGATCTACAGTCCAGGAACCATCCATCCACTCACTTCTAAATATCATGAACGCAAAAAAAGAGAAAAAAAGAAAACTATCAATAACTGTGCAATGCGAAATTGCTCTAACAGTAACGTGTTCAGTTGGCGTATGGTCTTCAGGAAGAAGGTCTGTACACACGTTAGACTCAGGTAGGTCTTCTCTGTATCATCTAACAAGGTGAGGTACACGTCCTTTGTCTGGGTTACTCTACACCACACCCCCCAACCCCACATGGAAGGTGGGGGTGTGTGGAGGAGGTGGAGGGTCTGGAACCCTACAGAAAAACGTCCCTTGTTCCAAAATATCATCCCACAAAACTGGGTTGAAGCTGGCTCAATGATAAATGGCAGACAGACAAGACACATAGACTTTTGTCATTAAATAATATATATATATATATATATATATATATATATATATATATATATATATATATATATATATATATATATATATATATATTGGGACGTATGTGTGTCTGTCAAATATAAATCTTCCTCGAGTAATTATGTTATTCGGTTTCACAGTCGTGTAATTATGTGAATACGTCCCGCTGTTGAATGCGAAACTGTGAAGTGATATAATGAACCAGACGTGTGTGTGTGAGAGAGAGAGAGAGAGAGAGAGAGAGAGAGAGAGAGAGAGAGAGAGAGAGAGAGAGAGAGAGAGAGAGAGAGAGAGAGAGCCAGTTCTCCCGGGTTCACGACGTCTTGCCCTGAATGTCAACAGGAGGAGCACGTCCTCGTGTGTTGTTCCTGTACGTGCAGACGGCGTCGTCTGCCTCAGTGGGTCAACCTCGGAGTGGCAGGGACCTTGCCCGCTGTGACAACGGGCCTTGGCCAGGAACCTGCAGGTGTGGTGGGTCATTGCCGAACATGACCTGGCCTGTCCAGGCAATGCAGGTGCTGTGGGGCCTGGCCTGGCCATGTGGGTGCTGGCCACTGTTACACCCAGCCTGGCCTAGCCTGGCGAGGCCGTGCAGGTGCTGGCCCAGCGCCACACCTGGCCCAGCAGCGAGGTGTGCACAAGCCAAACGCGGCTCGCAAGGCCATCATCCCCCGACACCACCTTTCGTAATCAACACATCGCCATTGAAGGGAAACACAGCCACTCCCTGGTGAGGAGGAGGAGGAGGAGGAAGAGGGGGGAAAAGAGGGAGGTATTCCTCAGGGAGAGGGGGAAAGAGGGAGTTATTCCTCAGGAAGAAATGGCAGGGCATGGGGTGAGGGAGAGAGGATTTTCCCCCTTTTCAAAAACTCAAATACCACCAAGATATCAAAGTATATAAAGTTACTATACCAACGAATTTAAAAGTGGCAGTTATAAAGATCATAAGAAATGACGACAGAGTTTCCCGGTCACGTTATCAGTAAAGATAACAGAAGGTTATCAGTATACGTGCATGAACGGAAGAATGAACATGGGGGAAGTTGTGACCATCAGGAGCAGTGGTTAAGAGACAGGATCATGCATGGGTCATTTAATGAAGATCACATGATGTTGTGTTATCTCCAACACACACACACACACACACACACGTGACCAGACATGAACATCCAGCCACACCGTCCGTCTCACCAAACCACCAACATCACGACACACCCACCAACATCGCCAACAATATGCCACACCCACCAACATCTCCCTACAAAATCAAAAAGTTCAAAACCCATAAGAATGAAATACTGATAATTCTTTTTTTTTCCTTCATCTTGAAATGGATAAAATTTCACCCCACCTCTCTCTCTCTCTCTCTCTCTCTCTCTCTCTCTCTCTCTCTCTCTCTCTCTCGTACCTCTTGTCTTTCCCTTCCTCCCTCTCTCCCACCACATTCCTCTCTCTCTCTCTCTCTCTCTCTCTCTCTCTCTCTCTCTCTCTCTCTCTCTCTCTCTCTCTCTCTCTCTCTCTTCCCCCATCCACCTTTATAACCCCTCGGCCCTGCCCGCCCATTACCAAAATGAAGAACCCAGCCTGACTACTGCCGCTTGCTTCCCCACGGGTCGGGGGCAGAGGTGCCGGACCTGCTGGGGGGAGGAAACTGTGGGGCCCAGCACAGCGTGGGGTGAGGAGCAGTGGGGGAAGGGAGGAGGAGGAGGAGGGATGAGGAGGGGGAAAGAGGGGGAGGAGGGAGGAGGAGGAGGAGGTGGTGGGATGGAATGAGGAGGAAGGTAGAAGACGGTAGACAGTGGGGAGGAATGGGTGACTTGAGGGGAAGAATGTAGAAGTAGGTAGGTAGGTAGGAGGTAGGTAGGTAGGTAGGTAGGTAGGTAGGTAAGTAGGTAGGTAGAGAGGTAGTTGGGAAGGTAGGTAGGTAGGTAGGTAGGTAGGGAGGAGGGAGGTAGGTAGGTAGGTAAGTAGGTAGGTGGAGAGGTAGTTGGGAAGGTAAGTAGGTAGGGAGGTAAGTATGTAGGTAGGTAGGTAGATAGGTAGGTAGAGAGGTAGTTGGGAAGGTAAGTAGGTAGGTAGGTAGGGAGGTAAGTATGTAGGTAGGTAGGTAGGTAGGTAGAGAGGTAGTTGGGAAGGTAAGTAGGTAGGTAGGTAGGTAGGTAGGGAGGTAGGTAGGTAGGTAGGTAGGTAGGTAGGTAGGTAGGTAGAGAGGTAGTTGGGAAGGTAAGTAGGTAGGTAGGTAGGGAAGTAAGTATGTAGGTAGGTAGGTAGGTAGGTAGGCAGGTAGGTAGAGAGGTAGTTGGGAAGGTAAGTAGGTAGGTAGGTAGGGAGGTAAGTATGTAGGTAGGTAGGTAGGTAGGTAGGTAGGTAGGTAGAGAGGTAGTTGGGAAGGTAAGTAGGTAGGTAGGTAGGTAGGTAGGTAGGTAGGGAGGTAAGTATGTATGTAGGTAGGTAGGTAGGTAGGTAGGTAGAGAGGTAGTTGGGAAGGTAAGTAGGTATGTAGGTAGGGAGGTAAGTATGTATGTAGGTAGGTAGGTAGGTAGGTAGGTAGGTAGGTAGAGAGGTAGTTGGGAAGGTAAGTAGGTAGGTAGGTAGGGAGGTAAGTAGGTAGGTAGGTAGGTAGGTAGAGAGGTAGTTGGGAAGGTAAGTAGGTAGGTAGGTAGGGAGGTAAGTATGTAGGTAGGTAGGTAGAGAGGTAGTTGGGAAGGTAAGTAGGTAGGTAGGTAGGGAGGTAAGTATGTAGGTAGGTAGGTAGGTAGGTAGGTAGGTAGGTAGGTAGGTAGAGAGGTAGTTGGGAAGGTAAGTAGGTAGGTAGGTAGGGAGGTAAGTATGTAGGTAGGTAGGTAGGTAGGTAGAGAGGTAGTTGGGAAGGTAAGTAGGTAGGTAGGTAGGGAGGTAAGTATGTAGGTAGGTAGGTAGGTAGGTAGGTAGGTAGGTAGGGGAGGGAGAGATGGGAGGAGGGAGCGTGCTGGGGTGGAGGTGGAGCAGGCCTGTCCAGACCTGCCTCAGCTCAGCACACCAGAATAGCTGCTGACTAAGGCCCTGCGTGCGGAGCAGCCCTCGTCCCCGTCAGGCTCAGCCTCCCTATGGTTGCGTGCGCGCACGCGCGCGAGCGGTGTGTGTGTGGTGTGTGTGTGTGTGTGTGTGTGTTGTAAACCAATCATCTTCCTGTTGACACCCACATTTCAAGACGACTTTAACTGGGAAAAGACAGTTAAGAAAATAATCACCAAAAATCATTTCAAATGAAAAATATCTTGTTTCTTCAGACGTGTTGAGGGAGACGCCCTCCTGACGCAGATAATGCCTCGCCACGACACACGAAGGGAGGGAGGGAAGGAGGGGGAGGGAGGGAGGGAGACATATGAGCGATACGCTTCCTCACATTGTCTCAACCTCCCTTCCCTTTCGGAGGAAGGGACGAAAATCACCACCAGGTATTGGCTTTGTTACGAAGACTTGTGATACAGGAAACCGTATGTTGAATGTCACACGGGAACAGGGTCGCTGCCCTCTACAAGGTTAGGGAGGGAGGGAGGCTGGCTGGCTGGCTGGCTGGCTGCTAGCACATACCACCCTGCTGGGCCAGCCAGACACAAGGGTGCATCACCACCCTGGCAACAGACAAAATGCCCTACCACCCTGCCGACGCTGATTTTCGATCATCCTTGGAAACACACGAGGTGTGCAATCACCTAGAAGTAGGTAGACAAGAGGTTGTGGTTGATCCTGGCGATACGAAGAAGAGAGTGGATCACCCTAGCGACCGACGGAAGGGTGCTTCACCCTGGCCACACAGCAGGTGGTTCCATCACCCTGGCACAGAGCAGCTGGTTCCCAACATAGTTGGTTGGACCACCTTGGCCACACGGCAGTTGGTTCCCATCACCCTGGCCACACAACAACAGTTTGACCAAACTGGCCACATGGCAGTTGGTTGGTTCCCATCATCCTGGCCACACTAGCGGTTCGACCAAACTGGCCACACGGAAGTTGGTTCCGTCGTTCTGGCCACACGACAGCTGGTTGCCACAGCAGGACCACACAGAAGGTGGTAGCCTTGCCAAAACGGCAGCTGGTACCCTCATCCTGTGGCAAGGTGGTAGACTGCATCACAAGACAGATTTTTTAGTCCTGTAGCTTTATAATATTCATTTGCTAGATACCCATACACAAAGCATTTCAGTGGTTGTATGGGTGAAGGGAACATACCTAGGGGGTAGGTGGAGGAGGCCAGTACAGAGCGTACTGTACAGTGGGTACAATACGTCAACGCGGGAGGGTGACAGGTGAGCCCGAGTGGGAGGCCCAGGGACCCATAAGGTTCCCCCTCCCGTCAGAAAGGTGAGGTTAGGGGTGGGGGGCGGTGAAGGTCTAGGATACACCAAATACACGATACATAATTACAGGACACGAAGTGATGCTCATGGCAACACAGGCACAAGCATTCATGCGATTCAAAGCACGTTCAAAAATATGTCATACATACACAGCACATCTGGTTAACATCACTATTGGCATCATATACACAGACACATTACACTTACACTGAAGTGTGTGTATGTGAAGCAGGACACAGTGTAGTGTACAGTCGTCAACACTGAGAGGAACATGAAAGGTCAAGAGACATTACATACTGGCCATTTTGCTTTCCTCATCCCCGGCCCACAAGGCAACTGGTACCCTCCCTCACCCTGGCCCTCAAAGCAACTGGTATCGTCCCCACACTACAGCCGGTAAACCTCCCACCTAGGCCAGACGGCAGATGGTAACCCGGACAACAGAGCAGCTGCCAGACGGCGGCAGGTGGTAGCCTGGTCCAGACGGCAGCTGGTAACCTCAGCCAGGCCCACACTGCAGGGGGACCAGTACCCGCCTAGGTTAGGGTCGGCTGCTGGTGGTGGGAGGGTGGGAGTGCAGGACAACCCACTTGGTGATGCGGGCTCCAGCCTGTCTGAGTGAGCCGAGTCTTTGTGTCACTCAGCCAGCAACTGTTTGGAGGGACGGCTCCACGTCTGTGCCGACCGACACCTGCCCTCACCAGTCATGTAAGTGTCACTTATTCTACAACGCGGGCGGTGGGGAGACACCCATGGCAGGCAACGCCATGAAGAAGAAGAAGAAGAAGATCCCGATCATCTCTCAGTTGCTTTGGGACTTTTCGTCGTTGTCTTGTCTCCGTTGTCGCCCTCCCAGAGAGAGAGAGAGAGAGAGAGAGAGAGAGAGAGAGAGAGAGAGAGAGAGAGAGAGAGAGAGAGAGAGAGAGAGAGAGAAGTCGTCTTGGATGCTCAGTGAGGGCTCGAGGGTCGTGCCTCAGGTGGGCGGGAATGTGGTCGGCCGCGTACCAAATGCTGCCTCGCTATGCATAATTAATCGTCCTGATCAGGGGCACGTGCAGGCCCGTGCGTCCTGCAGACGATATGAACCCGCCACAAAGCATCACTCCAACCCGCCTCCACACACACACACACACACACACACACTCTCTTGCCATTACTAAATGATTCAAATCCATCAAGCATCGAAAGCTCCCACGAACCCATTGTTTATCAAGTTCCAATCATCTCGGACACAGTCAACCTTCTTACATATATATATATATATATATATATATATATATATATATATATATATATATATATATATATATATATATATATATATATATATATATATATATATATATATATATATATATATATATATATATATATATATACATATAGCCTTGCTCCAGATGGATGTAATGCATGCATGATGGTCTGTCTTCTATATTCATGACCTGTGTCGTACGTAGCGCATGAAACGTGCGAACCCCACAGATACAAGCGATGCTGCAGATTCCCCAGCAACCAGATGCCGTCTTCAGCGCCCCGTCAAGCACGACGTCCCTCTGGCGTCCCCAACACGATGATTCAAGTTTATATCTTGCCCTCCGCTCCCCCCCTCGGCTGGCGTAGCTGAGGAAGTGATTCACATCATGTCTAGCATTGTTCTAGGTCGAGACTCCTCCTAGGCAAGAGCTGGTAGCTGGGTGCGTCTGTCACTACTAGTCAACAGGTCTGTGTGTGCTAAGAGACGCCTTCACAATCTCTGCTCCACGTTACTTGTGGCTGTTGCGTCACTTCGATGCGTCACCTACATCCACTGGTCCTCTCTGATACTGATCGGTTATCGCATAGCTTCTGGTCTCCTCTGTACCGTTCATGTTGAAGCCTTTTCGTTTACAGAGCTATGACCATCTACAGTGGTGGGTGGGGAAGAGGGAGGGGGAGGGCCTGCCGCCTTCTGCTTAACTATCTTGTCTCCATCTACAACAGTGGTGGGTGGGAGGGAGCCTTCTGATATATCATCCTCTCTCCATCTATAAATCAAACTGAAACTATACGTTACTATCACTATCCTGAAGCAGATTAACCTCGTCGAACACCATCATTTCTAATGTTATCTTGTCCTTTAATATGCACTCCCACGTTGCTACTGTTATCTGTCCTTCCCACGTACTACCGCGTACACGTGGGCAAAGACAATCATGTTGAACTTCCCTCCTAACGTACCCGGAAACTAGACCAGTGTCCCCTGGGCCACTCAGGTAAACACGTCAACATCTGTATGTCATCACGTCCAACCAAGAGGATGCATGCAGCAAATACCGCTCGCTGACTTCGAGCACTCGTAACGTCCACGAGGTACGCTTCATGTAGGGCGTTAAACACGAGGGCCAGGCAACCGAGCCAAGACAAATTCTGCCTTCATACAAACGACTCGGCCTGGCGCCTCCGATGCCCAGTACGATAATACATAGTCTCATGCGTCTGTAGGAATGCCATCAATTTCAAGTGTTGCCTCGACTCGCTTCTCCCTCCCTCCCTCCCTCCTCTTCTCTTTTTTTGTTGTTCAATCCTATCTCGAAAGGTTTCGACACTGTGTTACTGGTGACGTCCGACGCACGCGGTATACGATTCCTCAAAGATTTATGTAATCAGATCCGTACATCATTCTACTGTACATCATGTGTGCTTTGTCTGTCAGTGTATGTGTCTGTGTTTAATCTTGGAATGTTTACCATCTATCTACTCGTCCAGCAGCCAAGAAAACACAGCTCGTATGCCTGGACATTCACATATATATATATATATATATATATATATATATATATATATATATATATATAGCGTGTCGTGGAAGGCGGTGGCGGCAGCGGTGGAGAAGATGGTGAAGGTTGAGGTGGTGGTGGTGGTGGTGGTGGTGGTGTCTGAATCCTTCTCTCTTCAATCAATTTCCTGAAGAAGGAACAAAAGAAGGAAACAAGTGTTTCTTTTCTCTCTCTAAGGCTTAGTCACCTGTTCCTGACGCTGCCTCTCTCATGTGGGAAATAACGAACATGAGTGACAGAATATATATATATATATATATATATATATATATATATATATATATATATATATATATATATATATTATATATATATATATACAGCAGGCAGCACTCAAACTTAGCTCGCTGTTGTCCTGTAGACTTAACATCTGCGTCTTACTCCCTTATCACGATTCAGCCTCCGTAGCTCCATCCTGCCTGAGGACCAGGGCACACATCCTTGCCTAACGTGCACGGTATCTTCTGCCCGCCCTTCGTGCTCGAAGACCCGTGTTCGTATCCCAGCCTAGCCGTGCAACAGGGCGATCAAGGGGAAATCAATTGCTTATCTGCCACTGAACCTGAGGAAAGTAACACTCAATATCTAGACAAATTATGAATCTAGTGACGATACAGACTGTGAAGAGATATGGCTCTCCAAACAGGCCTAGAGGGACGTGTCTTTCCAAGCTGCTATTGCTGCCATCGCACACTTCGTCGTAACCACTGGCGCGGGTGACCCGTCCAGGCTGCCCTGAGACCCAGACGCCGCTTGGCATTCGCTCTTCAGAACGACAGGTAAAAAATCCATTACAACGACCTCTACGCCACACCTGGGACCAGGCCGCGATCCCGCTGTTAATTAATCCCCCGAGAGAACGCTCAGATGATGGTAATAGCCGCTCCCCATAAACGAATAAACAGTAGTTCCCCCAAAAAATGATCTAAAATACTATTTTAGTGATGTTCTTGGGAGTGATATGGTCTAGCTAGTGGTAGGGGGGCACACAAGCAGCCAGCTCTCGGGGGCATAAACCAACCAAATTAATACGTATGGAAGAGGGAAAGTGAGCCAACACTGAGGCGTAGGTCAAGTGTCTCTACGGTTGTAGAGAACAGTGAGGAATAAACACAATGCCGAGATCACACACACACACACACACACACACACACACACACACACACACACACACACACTTTGCAAATGTCTCTGACAAACGAGACAATGATGTCACATCGCGCACAACACATAACAAAGAAAGCAGCTGACCCCATGCTGAGAACCAGGTAAGTCTGATGATGCATCTGCGATGAAAGATGTTCCTCATATCTCAACTGTGTCTCCACCCTCATTTTTTGAGCAGTGATACACACAAACACCACACCTTCGTCTCATCAACTGCACGAGATACCTATGTGAATGTGGACATCCCATCTACATATGACACAGTACAGTAAACCTTATCTTGTGTATACCTTACGATGGTTTGTGAGGTCTTCTACCCCCACAACTGGGTCTGGGACCTTACCTTACCTTACGTATACCTTACGATGGTTTGGGAGGTCTTCTACCCCCACAGCTGGGTCTGGCACCTTACCTTACCTTACGTATACCTTAAGATGGTTTGGGAGGTCTTCTACCCCCACAGCTGGGTCTGGGACCTTACCTTACCTTACGTATACCTTACGATGGTTTGGGAGGTCTTCTACCCCCACAGCTGGGTCTGGCACCTTACCTTACCTTACGTATACCTTAAGATGGTTTGGGAGGTCTTCTATCCTCACAGCTGGGTCTGGCACCTTACCTCACCTTACGTATACCTTACGATGGTTTGGGAGGAAGTCTTCTACCCCCACTAGCTGGGTCTAGGACCAAGACGTTGTGTTGCTACTCTGCTCGGTCTAATCTTACAGTACACACACACACACACTTGAAACTAAAAACAAATATACGATATTACACAACGCTGTGGGAGATAAAACTATAAACGGAGAGACAGACCACGAGTCCAGATATCACCAAGTGCACTTCAGATGATAATGGTTGTGTTATCAGTGTCATATGATGAGAACAAGACGCCCAGCCCGGGTGACCAGAGACGTCGCTGGGTAACCCCACTGAGCACGCCGGCACGACTCTTAAGAACGACGGCACGACCCTTGGGCATGACGAAACGACCCTTAAGAACGACGGTACGACCCTTGTGAACGACTCTTAAGAACGACGGCATGCCCCTTGGGCACGACATTACGACCCTTAAACACGACGACACGACCCTTAAAAGCACGACGGCACGACCCTTGGGCACGACCATATGGAAACGACCATTGGAGGGGTCATGGCCATCACATCGGGGGTCGTGGTACAGTCTTGCTCAGGAGATTGACCTATTTACTGATAAGGAGGAAGACATGCGTAGCTTCGGGTGTGTTAAACCTGGAGGTCACCTGCAACACACGGGTTGCTTCTGAGGTCAGGCCGACGTGTACATTTATCACAAGGACTTTGGGGGTGTGTCACGGCTGCGATAAGACACCGGAGTTCATGGTTTTTCCGTGCGATGTGCGCTCTCTCTCCAGTCCCTGACGCAAACCTTCATCCAGCTGTGAGGAAAGACACAAGAAGGTACGTCAAGAGGCCCCCAAAGCTTAGCCGTGTAGGGGAAAAAAAAGAGACAAGACATCGCAACGGTCCACACGCTTTCCAGTTACCGACGGCCACACAGGAACCGTGCGTCGCAGCAGCTTCCTTGTATATGACAAGTGGTCGGTCTAGCTGCTAACACGGTGGTGGTGGTGGTGGTGGTGGTGGTGGGGGAGGTTGACACATCAAGCAGCCAGCTCCGAGGAGCAAAACCAAAGTAATATCTGCAGAAGTGGGAAAAAGAGAACCACGACAGCTGCGTGTGTGGGGGGCAAGTGGATTCCAAACCTTGAGGTTGGTCTCGGAGACTCAACACAAGGGCAACCCAATCCTTTGTGTATAATCAGGAAAGGTGAATTTCCCGCATCTGAACAGGACTCGCAAGTATATATATATATATATATATATATATATATATATATATATATATATATATATATATATATATATATATCTGGGTGACGTGGGGTTTCCAGACCAGGGTAGATGGTTACTCGAGATACCGAGTGTGTATACTGTGTCGAGCGGTGGGAGTACAAGACCAGGAAAGGAGCTGGGAAAGCTCTGAGATGTTCGCGAAAGACGAGAGTGGGAGAGAAAAATCTCATTTTCAGAAGCATTCAAAAACTGGCCCAGCTTACGACTCTCCCACAAGGTATCTTGGCCGAATCTTGGGTTTACAGTGGCAGTTGTGACGAGACGAGACGAGACGAGACGAGACGCATGATCGAGGAAGAGAACAGTGAGAAGCGTTTACACAAGCGGAGGGTCACAGCGCTGCTGTCACCTCACGGTATGACTCCACTCAGTTACCTTTAAGTTGTGGGAGTGGGGAGTGGGGGGGGGGGGGTGGAATTCCTTGATAGAAGAGAAAAAGAGCGTAGTAGAGGACACAGCCCTGCAGCGAGGGAGAGGAAGAGCCATCCACACACACACACACACACACACACACACACACACACACACACACACACCAGCCAGGCAGGGAGCCAGGGAGGAGAGAAATGAATAAGGGAAGTCTTGGGAGGGAAGTTTGAAAAGCAGACCCCCGGTGCCACGCTCCATCAAATGAGCTTCCGATATATCAAGGGTCAAGATATAAGACCCCCCCCCCCCCACCAGCATGATAACCGCGGTCTGGCATTGCCGAAGCCGTACTCACAATCAGATACAAGAATGTGAGATCCAAGATTAGATAATCAAGAGGATTGGTAGATGGAAAGTGACGTGAGGGGTCTGGGAATTACTTACACCAAGTCACGTGTACAATGACGATGACCCGTAAGATTAGCAAGGTCACCTTCTATACGGCACACAGTATCAGTACCTGAAACAGGAGTTGTGGGAGTATGTGATAGAATGTAAGAAAGTAAATTCTAGATTAATATGGGTAAAACTGAAAGTTGATGGAGAGAGATGGGTGATTATTGGTGCATATGCACCTAGGCATGAGAAGAAAGATCATGAGAGGCAAGTGTTTTGGGAGCAGCTGAATGAGTGTGTTAGCGGTTTTGATGCACGAGACCGGGTTATAGTGATGGGTGATTTGAATGCAAAGGTGAGTAATGTGGCAGTTGAGGGAATATATATATATATATATATATATACCCCCGCCCCCTCACAAATGATAAATTTCAGATCATAAGAGAAAATGGACTTATCCTCCAAGTTAACGTCAGAGCAACTGGCCTACATGACAGACCACAGATCAATTGAGAGTCCCGTGTATGCTCAAACACCTTAAAGGAGACTGTCCAAGCTTCACTCTACCTCACTGTTCATTCTAAGTCATGAGGGAAGGATCCGGAGCAACAAAGGCCCGATATTTCGCCCATTTCACTCGGACGCTTTGCTTCGCTGTGTCCGTCCGTCCGTTCGTTGTATAACAACTTGTGGATGATAGAGGGACGTTTTGATTGGTGTGACCGGCTCGCATGTCAGGCCAATCAATGGCCGCTCTGAATACCTCCTATCAAAGGACCTAACTTGTCCACACGCAAAAAAAAAGGGTAAAAAGGGATATACACAAATGCATGTGTGTGTGAATACATACGTATGCACATGCCTATCATTTAAAAAAAAACTACATAAAAAAGTACGAAAAAGAAAAATGCAAGTTAATATATATTCCTTTCCTTAAATTAATCCTTGGTTTTTTTTAATATTTATATGCTAAAAGTTGCGGCTCTCGGCGGTTCCCTGAGCGGCCTTCATTCAAACACCAGGTGCCGAGTATGGTTTTTCATTAACAAATTATCACATCATAAATCATGACCAATGCTAAATGATAAAGCACATATGAAATACGAAATATAAAAAGGTATTTAATCTAGTGTCAGGGATTACCTCTGCTGTGGCCGCGGTAGGGTAATTCTGGCCAAGGTAATCAAGCTGGCTGGAAGCAACATGTCAACCGCCGACTCCCCTGTGTGATTCACGCGCGCCGCCCAGGCCTACCAACCCACCTTGGAATTTCTCACCACAAAACCGCTAAAACCTAATCCATAATTTATAGAATGTAAATGGCGACTGGAAATAATTGCGAGGAAAGTGTCAGTCTGGAGTCTTATTAATTTTCAGCAAAGTGAGTTTCGCTTTATAGAAATTATCGACAATGGCCAACACACACAAAATGTTCACCTTCATAGGGTAAAGATAAAATACATGCAATATAAATTTTCGTGTACAGAGCAATATATATATATATATATATATATATATATATATATATATATATATATATATATATATATGACTACGAACACATCAAATTGCTTGAAACTAGAAATCTATCTCGTATTACACCTTTGTTCAACTGGTAACAAGAGGATATACGCTCATCCCCACAGCCCCCTCATCATGGGCAATAATAAATAAGCCTGGGGATAAATTTAGTGGCTTCCCTCCTGCCGTAAGCATTTCCTTGTCTGATGGGCAGAAACTTCTACACAAAGACACAAGGCCGCGCCGCGGGGTCCGTGCTGGTGGCAGCCCTGCCAGATGTCAGCTGTTAGCGAGCGGGTAAAAAGAGTAGCAGACTTAGTCCGTTCTGCTCTTCCTCCCGCACCACAGTAGACCGTATCTACCCGTAAACTCATGGGGCATTACGACATCATGTATCATAATGGTGTTGCCCTAATGGAGGATAAGAGACAGACGTCTCCAGCCCGCCCCGCGTGGGTTCCCTAAACAATCACCCACCTCAGGTTGCAACTTGTGTAATCTAACATATCAAAATACCTTCACAACCTCGTACGAGATTTGTTACCCCCTAAAAAAATATGTAAATAATGGCAACAGGAAGTCCCTAAGGCGAACATCCCGGCGATATAATTACCGGTGTCTTCATCATACGTGCCCGACCGATGCTTAAGAGATGAGCGTGAGGCGAGGTTAGCTTCGTGGGGCGGGCCCATCCGTGCACACGCACCTCCCACGGGTTAGAAATGATGACTAACAGCGAGGGAAGTAGTTAGACGTGTATCCCAGGCACGGTTAGATGAATCCCAGGATGTTTTCGGGGATGAGTAACGCCAGGAAGTGTGTTCCAAGCGTCATGATCAAGGAACCTTGTAACGACTGTGCTGTGGCCATAGCGAAGATCTCTTGGCGGGGCGTCGGGCCGGGCCGGGCCAGCCAGCCAGTCCCCCCCCACCTCAAGGCCGCCCTCTCCTCGGGTGCCTGCCCCAGTACACACGGCCGGGCCGGGGAGTCTTGACCAGCCGTAGCCAGGGGGAGGTTGACCTTAACCTGGCTAAGGGCGGACCTAGACCCCTATAGGCTCTCTGACCCTCGTCAGGTCAAGATCGCCTGACGCGAAGCTCTGAATAGGATTGCTTCATTCTCCTCCTAACTTCAACTGACTTATATTTCTCTCTACTGTGTCTCCCCTGATGATGTGATTATTACATGAAAGTGCACTTGGGAACTTATCGTGTTTCATTTTCCCCGTGGACTCATAGGTTGCCGGGAAGCTGGCAACCGTACAGGAGGGAAGTGATGTGGTCTGTGGTGGAGGGGAAAGACATCCTCCACATCAACGAGACGCACCTCTCCATCCACCACGCTCCACCCTGCCTGTCCCTCGCCCGCACGAGACATTCACGACTCCCTCGTCTTATCAATACGGGACGGATCAATAATACCCCCAACCCTCCCATCCCAACCCCTGGCCAACAATGTGATCATTTTCAGTTGGGGTCGAAAAAAAAGCGGCACAAAGAGTTTGTGGTTGTGGAGAGAGAGAGAGAGAGAGAGAGAGAGAGAGAGAGAGAGAGAGAGAGAGAGAGAGAGAGAGAGAGAGAGAGAGAGACCATCTGGCGTCGAGTTCCCGTAACCAGCCACGCTCGCCGACCCTCATGCCATCCATCCATCCCCCCACCCCAACCCCTAACCCCCTACCCCCCTATACCCGTGCCGCTCGTATGGAGGTTTGCACGTGCCAAATATGCCTCGGTCGAGGAACGCACACACAACTCCGGGGGAGTCACGCCCGACGCAACGCTGACATGCCAAGAAGTTGACGTCGTCCAACACCTTCCGTGCACCAACCAACCAGACCCTCCCGGAATTATGATACATGTGAGAGCGACCACATAAGAGCGGGGCTAGACACACACACACACACACACACACACACACACACACACCAAGGGAGTGAGTAAGAGCCCAGGCCAGGCCACCTGCAGATACAAGGACCAATATGGAAACTGGTCCAGGAGGACAAGAGACAGACGTCCACCCCAGCCAGACCAAGGGAGCCACATCTGGTCCTAGTGACAACAAAGACCGCTAGGTCAACTGAGGAAACCGACCAGGGGAGCCAACTGAACCAGTACTGGGCAGGCAAGCTAGACACACACACACACTCTCTCTCTCTCTCTCTCTCTCTCTCTCTCTCTCTCTCTCTCTCTCTCTCTCTCTCTCTCTCTCTCTCTCAGCCATTATAGCAGCCTCTGCCACTCTCAGCAGCTGCCCTGACTGCTCCCACTGACACCGCCACGCCCCTCGACGCTGCACCACTGCACTACCCGCCCCCCCCCCCTGCCTCTCCCCTGGCCACCGCCGCTTCCTACACTTCCTCCTGACCCCTTCTGCTGTTGTCAACCAGCAATTTGCTGGTGTCAGTTAAATACTGTGTCCCCCGCTCCTCTATCGATCTCAGATGCTCTCTCTCTCTCTCTCTCTCTCTCTCTCTCTCTCTCTCTCTCTCTCTCTCTCTCTCTCTCTCTCTCTCTCTCTCTCTATCTATCTATCTATCTATCTATCTATCTGTAAGGAATGGCTGGATATTTTAGATGATCATCTGCTACAGGGGTTGAGGTGTGTGTGTGTGTGTGTGTGTGTGTGTGTGTAATGAAAGCTAGTCTGAAATGAGGATATGGAGGATATGGGAGGTGGAGGTGTGGCTGTATGGCGTGTCTCACGGTATACTATGACGGTGACAGAGGTGTGATGGTAAGAGCAGGTGTGGGGAAAGGGGGGGTGTGTGTACGGTAGAGAGAGAGAGAGAGAGAGAGAGAGAGAGAGAGAGGCGGGGTGCAGAGCGGCGGTAGCCGTGGTAGCAGCAGTAACCTTGGCCCAGGGCCGGGGCAGAGACTGCAGCTGTGGCAGGGGCAGTGTCAGTAGTAGCTACCTACCTGCCTCCACTTCCTCGTTCCTCCCTCCACACACACACACACACACACACACACTGGAATTCCCACCTTTAACGTGCCGTGCACCAGACCCCCGAGAACAAAGCGTCATATACTGCTATGTTTTGCCTGGTTCCTGAGGGAGGAGGAGGAGGTGTGTGTGTGTGTGTGTGTGTGTAGGGAAGGTCTCTCCCCCCCTCCACCTGTATTTATAGACTGTTAACATTAAGGCGACTTGGCTTCCGTACGACTTCCGGGCACGCACGGGCGGAGGGAGGGCCACGGTAACTCCGGGTTCTGCGGTACGTCTTAAATGGTGGTCACCTCCCCTGGAAGTGGAGTGTTTAAAGGCCCTGGTAAATCACACCACAATGCACCAGTGAGATGAGGAATAGCATCGTATATCTTAACCATTCACTTCGCGCTATGCGGTGCGCACACGTCAAAAAACAAAATAAAAACAGTAATACGATTGTCTATAGAGTTTTTTCAAGTGGGTCTTAAACCCTCTCAATATATAATAAATAGAATGATATCTGCCATCTTGTGATACCTATATACTCAAACATTACCTATATACTCAAACATTACCTATATACTCAAACATTACCTATATACTCAAACATTACCTATATACTCAAACATTACCTATATACTCAAACATTACCTATATACTCACACACCGAGAGCAATGGCATCTCTTCAAGTCATGACAACCTTCACAACGCTAGAGTACAACTGCCAACACCCTGGCAGGACTACACAAGCACCATGGTAAAGAGTTGTACCCCATAAGATAAACAACCTCTGCTTCCCTCTCCCCACAACATGTTGTTCTATAGCCCACACATATGTATGAGTCATGTCATCCAACTGTATAGAGTGAGCTTACATCTGACCTTAACAAGTGTATACACACACACATACACACACACACACACACACACACACACACACACACACACACACACACACATACACACACACACACACACAAGACATACCAGATCTCCTAATGTACCACACTAGTGTATCGGGTACCACGTACCAAAGGTACAGCAGATGTACTCCCCTCTCGCTGCTCTCGCTGCTCTCTCTCTCTCTCTCTCTCTCTCTCTCTCTCTCTCTCTCTCTCTCTCTCTCTCTCTCTCTCTCACACACACACACACACATACTACATCCATGCCCACACCCGTCCTGGATAACAACCCACCGCCATCCCACCCCTCCTGGGCCAGCAGCTGTGTGGCAGGTGGTGGTAAGGTAAACACACGATGACTATTGAAGGGGCAGCCACCAGCCCCAACACACACACACACACACACACACACACACACACACACACACACACACACACACACACACACACACACACACACACACACACACAGACACAGACACACACACACACACACACACGTCGTGCTGCATCTGGCAGTCTGCTCCGGTCCACGCTCGAGATCACGCATCCAAGCTACACGCTCAACTACTACTACTACTACTACTACTACTACAACTACTACTACTACTACTACTACTACTACTACTACTACGACTACTACCACTTCTACTACTACCTTACCTAAACCTTCCTGACTCACCTCGTTTGATGTACGAGTTTTAGAGCGAAAAATCCTCCCCCATAAAACTTTCAGGGCAACGGACCGAGAAAAACAATTCTGAAACTGTATTTCTCATGTAAAGTTCTATGCTTTTGGTGAGTGTTGATACAGCTGCTTCGAGAGGATTCTAATAATGTTTTTTTTTCCAATATTATCTCTTTTTAATCGATTTGTGCCGGTAAACCCGGCCAGTTCATAGTGCACCCCATGCTCATCCTGTGAGCGGTAGCGCAAAAAGGATTATACAGGGGTCACAAAGGGTCTCTGACTGACCCCCCCCCCCCCCCAGTGGGTTGATATCCACTGCATGAATGGTCACATAACCGGTTCTCGTTATATCAGCTTCATCACATACTTCTTATGAGTCAGAAGAGATCACGAACAATTAAAGAAACATTAATTACTGATTTGACTGATTGATTTGTGCCCATAACCACGGCAATTATGTAATCCCACAACATTAAGTGAATATAAAAAAATGTGTGTGTGTGTGTGTGTGAGAGAGAGAGAGAGAGAGAGAGAGAGAGAGAGAGAGAGAGAGAGAGAGAGAGAGAGAGAGAGAGAGAGAGAGAGTGTGTGTGTGTGTGTGTGTGTGTGTGTGTGTGTGTGATTACCTACCTGCACTGTACGGGGAGGGAAGTTTTACACTCCTTGGAGCCCCCAGCTCTTGAACATTCTCTTTAAACTTATTCTGTCCACATTTACCTCATCATCTGTTCTCAGTTTATTTCATTCAACCATCATGATAACAGTAAATGTAATTCTCTTTATTTTCTAACATGTTTATCGCGTAATACCACGTAATGTCCTCTGGTTGTTCAATCCCTACATCTCTCGTAGAAATGCCAGCAGTCAACAACATCGAAATGGTTTAAATAAACTTACAACGTTATGATCAGGTCACCCGTCACTCTTCTCCATACAGTCGTGGACAAAATTCATCGCCTTTAACCTCTCTCGCTGCAATTCACGTGTCTTTAGTGTCCTCCTCTGGACGACCTACCACTCCTCCACATGACGTGTTTATAATCCACCGTTGCGTCCACCCACATCCATTCAGGAACCACTTCAGTAAAGCGGTAAAATAATACAAACCATAAAGCTACGTAGATGCACCAAGCTATCTCTTGCACCAAGCTATCCCTCGCATCAAAGCTATCCCTTGTACCAAGCAATACCATGATGTGCGCGAATGACTTGCTCCTCAGAGAGATATCTACACTCGCTCTCTTCACCGTCTGTCGATTTCCAAATCAGATGAACGCGTCAAACAAAAAAAATAAATCAAATAAACATGAGCGTAGGAAAGTGTGGACTAGTGTCAGTGAGTAACTCCTGGTGTGTGAGTGAGGCATCATGTCACCACAGGTTCCTGCACGTATCAATGCTGTCCACCTTATCAACGACTCGGCCTTCTCGCCCTCCTCCTCCTCCTCTGCCCCGTCTCTACGTATACCACGAGTCATGTACAGAACCAAACTGTTCTCCACCTTCGCTTCAAGGCTATATATTGACGGTCACTTGCCCCATCGACTCCCGTCCACCTTCCGTCCTTCTCCACGTCAAGTCTCCTGCTAGTCACAAGGACGACGTCTAAACCCGCAGGCCCTCACTACCACACACACACACACTCCCACTATCACGTTATCAACATTACATTACGTGCTCCCATCCTCTGAGCACTTACACTTCCCATCTTCATTTGAGACGACATCCCTCTTTACATCTCAGAAGGTTCCCTTACCCGCTGGAGTAGACCTCAGAGGGTCTTCTAACCCCCTGGAGTAAACCTCACAGACTCTACCCCACCTAGCGAAGACCTCACAGGTCCCGTACCCCTACAACCTCGGCTGGGCTTAAGCTTAAGCTCGTGCGTCAGCTGGGACGATGGTGGTGCACCAGGCTGTTGGAAGCCGCTAATCGAAGATCCCACGTAGCCCACCACAGCCACGACTGGAGACGTATATCTTAATGGATACACACTTATACTGTCTTGTTCAATCGACCTCTCCTTGCTCGTGCATGGTACAATGTTCCTGGCGGACGTGGCCGATGTTTTGAACAGTCTTAGCGTCTCGTGGATCTGATCCCATCAAGAGGCGTGATTCCCTTCACCGTGAGGGTGTTTGATTCTGTCGTCATCTTACTTCTTAGATGTTTCGAAAAATTAGTCGGTACTTTCTTCTAACTGCTTTGCTGGTCATCCAAGACGAAAAAGAAAAAAAAAAATGGGGAATATGTGAGTAAATATTTTATATAAACATTTTTCATAACATGTTATAGGGGGAAAAACAAGAGTTTAATTCATTCATTCAGAACCTATCTACTGTCTTGCAAAGTAGCGGCCATGTTGTGCCGGGTCGTGGCACTTGGATGGGATTACATCAAGACATTCCCGTCTCGTTGTCTCCGTACGTCATGTGACAACCATACACACAGCAGCACGTCCATGGTGCCGCCTGGCTCGTATGACTTCATCTGACCACTTAGTTCAGTCACCTCACCGCGGGAAGGGGGGCTAATGGTACTAATCTCTTAGGACAGCGTGAACTCACGCCACTATTACTGTCCGCTTCTCTCTCCCCCAGCCCGTATACCCGCCTCTTTCCCCCAGCCAGTACACCGGCCTCTCCCTTCCAACGCCCGTAAGGCAACAGACCACTACGGTTTCCCTTGCACACACACACACACACACACACACACACACACACACACACACACACACACACACATACATACACACACACGTACATCCTGTCTACAGCACATGCTAGGTTAACATGTAGTGTGTGCTAGCGTACACGTGGCTACCCTGGATCTGTCAGTATAGTTAGGATCACCATAATCAGTGAACAGCTTATACCCACCTCTCCTCCACCCACCTCCTCACCATCTTTGGTATAAGGAAAATATATATATATATAAGGTACTGAGGGTTGCGGGGCTTTGGTTGGGTCAAGGCATCTAAGGATGAGCTTCATGACGTAGCACAACCATTCATATACAGGAGGGAGGCCTCGCTCGCTTCCTTGCCCGGACGCCCTCCCTCCGTGCCCCAACCTCACCTCTCATGTACTATATGTCATCATCATCCAGTCAGACTCTATATTATGGTGGCGTTCCGCGAGGCGGCTTCCAGCAGGGTCACGAGCTGTCCCCTGCTCAGTTTAAGAGGAGAATATTCCCTGGGAGTAATTACCTTGGAGTGGTTTACGGGGTGGGTGGGGTATTCTACAGTGTCTCCCAGACCCCGGGCTTGGACCCACGCTGGTAGTCTGGATCACTGGTCGAGAGTAAGACTTTAAACCTCGAATGATAATAAGTGTGTGAGGAGAAATTTAAAATGACCCAGACTTTCTTTTTTTATTTTCAATTACTCCCGTAGTTGTTACTTATATACTCGTCAGTTAACACCTGTTGGGGTAATAGGGGCGTCGAGGGGGGAACGGAGACCTAGATACAAGGGCCGTTGAACGAATCCAGATGGGACATGCTGGTCTACATGTTACGTAGCATGCGCTCAAAAGTCTTCCATTTTCCCCAACCACACGTACATCATATTCCCATCCGACACCACATTTCCCTCTGCACCCTTTCATCCTCCTCACCTCCACCCAGCGCAACACCCCACTTCCACCCAAATCCCTTATCCTATACTCAAGAGCCTCAGAGCACGATAACCTACCACGATATATATATATATATATATATATATATATATATATATATATATATATATATATATATATATATATATATATATATATATATCCGTTAAAATATTCATTCCTGACTCATTCCTTATTAACATATGGACAAGGCTGGCTGGCCTCAATCTTTGATCGTCCTGACCTCCTTCGACCCAACCCTCTTTTGCTAGCAGGATGTGGGTCGTCCCCTGGCGTGTGAAAGGCTTTAAAGACGAGCCCATTTCTCCACCCTCTGTGGAGCGGGGTGGTACGAGTCATACACCAGCTCCAACCACGAACCAGAAGACAGAGGTCGAAGAAAGAACTTTACCTAACCACACTGACACATAGTGGGGTTCGGAAAGCACAGTACTCAAGGATCGAGGTCCTGAAACGGCACTGCGAAGTAGAAGCCCCGAGGAGGACACATGTACAAGCCCCGAGGAGGGACACATGTACAAGCCCCGAGGATACATGTACAAGCCCCTGAGGGAGACATATGTACAAGCCCCGAGGAGGGACACATGGAGAAGCCCCGAGGAGGGACACATGTACAAGCCCCGAGGATACATGTACAAGCCCCTGAGGGAGACATATGTACAAGCCCCGAGGAGGGACACATGGAGAAGCCCCGAGGAGGGACACATGGAGAAGCCCCGAGGAGGACACATGTACAAGCCCCCGAGGAGGACACATGCCTGCTGGTCTGGTAATGTCAGGAGAGGGTGTCCTCCTCCCTCACTCTTGGTGGTGGTGGGATGACGGACTGTGACTGTGGCTGTGCTGGCTGGCGGGCTATACTGAGCAATGGTTGAATCATTTATACCGTGTGCCATCCATGTGCTCCAGGACTGTACCCTCGGGGCCCCCTGTGCTTCCAGTATTCCAGGTTCACGTCATCCACTGCTGGGGGTGGGGGATATCTCAAGAGAGCCAGCCACCCATGTGCCATTTTCCTTCTTGACCGTTACCATAGACTACGCCATATGGCAGTGGCATGAGCTGAGAGGATCACGTCCCATGCCACCGCCGCCACCCCTCCCCCCCACGACCACCAAAGACCTTAATATCAACTCTTGCTTACGTCAGTACCTCCTCTCTCTCTCTCTCTCTCTCTCTCTCTCTCTCTCTCTCTCTCTCTCTCTCTCTCTCTCTCTCTCTCGTCGAGGACACGCGATGAACTCGGCCGTGATGCCTGCTTCACCTGCGCCAAGCCGAGGACAGCCAGAGAGAGAGAGAGAGAGAGAGAGAGAGAGAGAGAGAGAGAGAGAGAGAGAGAGAGAGAGAGAGAGAGAGAGAACGTCAGGCAAGTTTGACGTCAAGGGGCAACGCGAGAACGTTGATAACGTCTACAGCAGGGACGCGGCGTGGACGCCAGCGCGTCCTAAGGTAACGTTGAAATGCACATGCAAGCAAGCACGCACGCACGCACGGAGGCACGCAGGCATGCACGTCACGCGTCTCACGTGGTGTCTGGCTGGCGCGGGTTGTTAGGAGAGGTTACCTTTATGATGGGCTTCCCGTGAGAGAGAGAGAGAGAGAGAGAGAGAGAGAGAGAGAGAGAGAGAGAGAGAGAGAGAGAGAGAGAGAGAGAGAGAGAGAGAGAGAGAGAGAGAGAGAGAGAGAGAGAGAGAGAGAATATATGACCACCTGAGAAAGGTATGTACCTGGAGGTTGAGCCACCTCCTCTTCCTCCTCCTCCTCCTCCACACACACACACACACACACACACACATGCCAATCCCCCCCCCCCCGGGGATCACGTGCCGCTGACCTGGACAATCACCAGGACGACCATTATCTTGCACCGAGTCTGTGGCGGAGGAGGGAGGACCTCCCTCCTCTACCCTTCTGGACGCCATCTGCTGCGCAAGGAGAGGTAAATACAGTTCTGGCGGCCAAAGAAATAATGCCACTGTTAATTCTAACTACCCATCTGTCTGCTGCCTATCATATCCTGGGAAAGGGAAAAGACTTTAACGCTGTATGGGGTATAGTGAGGCATGGACTTCCAGTACGCCCCTGTCCTCTCCGTTTCGTCCTCTCCCTATGCCAAGCCACTCCTATCCTATCCCTCTGCAAGGACACTCTCGTCCCCTCCATGTGCCAGAACACTCCTGTTCTCTCCTTGTGCCAAGCCACTCCTGTCCTCTCCCTGTGTAAGGACACTCCCTGTCCTCTCCCTGTGCCAGTACACTCCCGTCCCCTCCCCTTGTGCCGTGTCCCCGCCTGCAGATGTTATCATGGGCGTGCAGGAGACAGATAATACTGGAGGAATGACTAACGGCCACTTTCCACACCAACCTTGTGTGGACACCACCTGTAGGGCGGTGACAAGGCGGCCTCTCTCTGTGTGTGTGTGTGTGTGTGTGTGTGTGTGTGTGTGTGTGTGTGTGTGTGTGTGTGACAAACCTTCACCACACACACACACACACACATATACCTTCTCAGCCCACAGTATCCCACCTCACACCCACACAGGAAACACCAGGCCCTTCATGTACCAACAGACGAGAAGGCTCACTATTACCACACCGGCCCCCAGTCCGTAAGAATATGACAATAGACCTTTCATTCAGGTCACAAGTGACCTCACTCACAAGTAACCTTATGGGACTGACACCATGAGTGACACGGACGTGCCTTGCGGGTAGTAGTATGCAGGCCAAACCTTACACTGCAACTGTAACGCCATCGATAATCCGGAATCCACAACTATGTAGTAGTATCAGGCCAAACCTCACATTGCAGTTATAACGCCATCGATAATCCGGAATCCAAAACTATGTAGTAGTATCAAGCCAAACCTCACATTGCAGCTATAACGCCATCATTAACCCGGAGTCCTCAACTATGCAGTAGTAGCACGCCAAGCCTCGCACTGCAGCTATAACACCATCGATAATCCGGAATACTCAACTAAGCAGCAGTAGCAAGCCAAACCTCACACTGCAGCTATAACACCCTCGATAATCCGGAATCCTCAACTATACGAGGGGCATTTTGGAACAGTCTAGAGACTCAGAGCTGCCGACTTGCCCATGAGATGTCCTGCTGGTTAGCTTCCAGGGGTACAATTACCTACAGTCTAAGCGGTTTCTAAGGCTGGAAACCTACAGAGTGAATCGTTCTATGGTTGAAACCAGCAGAGTGAATGGTTTCCAGGGGGAAAAGAAACAAAAAACTGCAGACTGGGTGTTTTCCACGGCTGGAAACCTCAGCTGTAAGCATTTCCAGGAGTGGAAACCTACAGAGTAAGCAGGCTGAAGAGCTAGAATCCTACAGGGTGGTGCAAAATCAGTGTAGAAAAATATTAAACCATGTCTTCAGTCAGCCGGCATAAATCTACGAGACTACAGTCTAACATTTTACCAAAATCCATGCGAGAGTTCAGCTCAACAGCCCTGATAAAATCTGGTCAACAAATACGTGGCCTTGCAACTCTCTTCAAACTTAAAATCAAAATAAACAAAGCCTTTATCAACGACGGAGACAGACAATGTCACTGAAAACACACACACACACACACACACACACACACACACACACACACACACACAAAATAATAAATACAGATAAGGACACGAAAGAGGACGAGAGATTGTGTTTATAACATCAACACACACACACACACACACACACACACACACACACACACACACACACACACACACACAAAATCAAATACAGTAAGAGCACGAAAGATGACGAGGGGTCGTGTTTATAACGTCACTACTGCATCTGTCTCCATTGCCAGTATGAATACATCTTCCTCA
>NC_092225.1:90814668-90837168 GCF_036320965.1 Panulirus ornatus | reverse complement strand
CAGAAGACAGGCGGGAGGCACCATCTACCCTGCCCTCACCACTACAGCATCTCGAGAACCAGCTCCCCTAAAAATTCAACATTTATCATCCCTTCCCACTGTATAAAACATCCTTACGTCTGTGTTCTCTGCGTGTCGTCGAAGGCGATGATAGGGGGATGGAAACAAGGGGTAGGGGTGGAGAGGAAGGGAAGGGGTGTTGGCAGGGGTAGAGGGTGGGGGTGGAGAGGAAGGGAAGGGGTGTTGGACAGGGGTAGGGATGTGGGGGGGGGGATATGGAAATCCTCCCCTCCCCTTGTTTTAGTTTTCCAAACGAAGAAACAGAGAAGGGGGCCAAGTGAGGACTTTTCCCTCTTCTAAGGCTTGGTCATCTGTTCTTGACGCTACCTAGCTGAAGCGGGAAATGGCGAATACGCACGAAATATGGAGGCTAAGGTGAAGATTTATGTGTGTGTGTGTGTGTGTGTGTGTGTGTGTGTGTGTGTGTGTGTGGATGGGTGTGTGGGTGGGTGTGCGTGTGGGTTGATGGGCCATTCTTCGTCTGTTTCCTGGCGCTACCTCATTGACGCAGGAAACAGCAATTATGTATAATATATATATATATATATATATATATATATATATATATATATATATATATATATATATATATATATATCGAGCGTGTACATGTGTTTAAAATGTGAGATTCGGTTATTGCTGGGCCTGAGTGTGTATGGTAGCCAGGTGGTAGGTGGAGTGTGTATGGTAGCCAGGTGGTAGGTGGAGTGGTGGTATGGTAGCGTCCCAGGGGCACGTCTGGATAAACTGTTAAATATCAGGACTACAGCCCAGCTGACACCCACCCTCCCCGTGTCGTTGTGATGGTATAGTAGCGGTGGGTGTGGTAGTGGTGAGGGTGTGGCAGTGGTGTGAGGGTGGTGAGGGTGTGGCAGTGGTGTGAGGGTGGTGAGGGTGTGGCAGTGGTGTGAGGGTGGTGAGGGTGTGTCAGTGGTGTGAGGGTGGTGAGGGTGTGGCAGTGGTGAGGGTGTGAGAATGATGTGGTAGTAGTGAAGGTGTAGCAGTGGCGTGGCAGTGGTGAGGGTGTGAGAATGGTTTGGTAGTAGTGAAGGTGTGGCAGTGGTGAGGGTGTGGCAATGGCGTGGTAGTGGTGAAGGTGTGGCAGTGGTGAGGGTGTGGCAGTATCATAGCAGTGGGGGGGACTTAGCCCCTTGATCGCGAGGGTTCGACCCCTGAGTGCTACGGTGCGACCCTTGAACCCGACGGTACGACCCCTCAGCGCCATGCCACGACCCTGGCGCATGACGGTACGACCCGTGGGTACGATGACGGCCCGGGCCCTTCCCGCAGACCCTCTTCCGTCCGCACTCAGCTGTTCCTGACCGCACCTCATCCACTGTGTCCGCACTCAGCTGTTCCTTTCACGCTCAGCTGTTTTGTCCGCAATCAGCTGTTCCGTACGGTTCGTCCAACCACAGAACACTCCCGAAACCCGACCACACAACCCCGTAAGCCGCCTCAGCGCTCGCTAACACACACACACACACACACACATAATGGTTCCTACAAAACTGTCTTACGGAACGTAATCACAAGACTCGATCAACAGATATAATCAAAATACTCGCTCAACAGATAAAATCAAAATACTCGATCAACAGATATAATCAAAACACTCGATCAACAGATAAAATCAAAATACTCGATCAACAGAAATAATCAAAATACTCGATCAACACAAATAATCAAAATACTCGATCAACACAAATAATCAAAATACTCGATCAAATGATATAATCAAAGTACTCAATCAACAGATATAATCAAAATACTCGATCAAGATATAATCAAAATACTCGATCAACAGAAATAATCAAAATACTCGATCAACAGAAATAATCAAAATATTCGATCAACAGATATAATCAAAAGACTCGATCAACAGATTACATCACTACAGGCCCCATAAACATTAAATTACTGGATTCGATGACCATCAGACGAGGTATATATATATATATATATATATATATATATATATATATATATATATATATATATATATAATCACTAAATCGTGTAATCGATAGACTCCATCAGACTTAATCGCGAGATTAGATTAAGAGATTACACCACTAGAGATTAGATCAGCACAATTAATCTCTAAACCAAGGTGATCGGATTAAGATAATCTATGATTAATAGAGTAACCATGAAAATAATCCCAGAAGGTGAGAAAAAAATATACTATCCCTTTAACACACTCGTTGTTGTGTGGTTTACACACACACACACACACACACACACACACACACACACAGGCCATCAAGCCCCTTATCAGCCACGGAAATCATCGGATTAACATTTATATACGAGCATATGTGATGATCATTGGAGAAAAGGGAAAGAAAATCATTGTACCTCCGAGTTATACTGAGGGGAAGAGATCGCCATATATGTCAGTGTGGAGGACGGGAGGTGGTCGTCCTCTCGCCCATGTGTGTGTGTGTGTGTGTGTGTGTGGGGGGGGGGGGGGGGGGGGGCAGTGCCTCCCCACCTCCAGGATACCCCCCCAGGTGACAATAACATCTGTTCACCTCCTTCCCTCTGGCTCTAACTCCCTAACCCTCTTGCCCTCCCTCAATCCTTCCTTCCTTCCTTCCCTCCATCCTTAATCCTCCTCCATCCCCTCCCTCAACTTCCTGACCTCCTTTCCTTCCTCATGTTCTCTCTCCCTTCTCCTTGTTCGCCCTCTCCTTCACTTGGTGTCTGCTTGGCCTCTCTCTCTCTC
The DNA here is from genome assembly GCF_036320965.1 of Panulirus ornatus. Taxonomy (NCBI): domain Eukaryota; kingdom Metazoa; phylum Arthropoda; class Malacostraca; order Decapoda; family Palinuridae; genus Panulirus; species Panulirus ornatus. Next base: position 90,834,377 of record NC_092225.1, on the reverse strand, counting down.
TCTCTCTCTCTCTCTCTCTCTCTCTCTCTCTCTCTCTCTCTCTCTCTCTCTCTCTCTCTCTCTCTCTCTCCATCATCTCTCCCGTCTCCTTATTACCTCCCCATCTCCTCCTCCTCCTCCTTCCCCACCCTCCTCACCCCTCTCCCCAATTATAAGTTTCCCTTCCCTCCCCATCCACTGACTCTTCCCACTCCCCTCTACTTCTCCATCCAAACTCCTTCCTCTCTTCTCACCAACTCTCTCTCTTTTCCCCCACATATCTTCCCTCTCCCCTCTTTTTCTCTTATTCTCAATCCTAGCCACCCTCTACTGTTACAGACCCGACTCTCTCTCTCCTGATCTACAGGCTCTTCCTCTCCCTCTTTTATCCCCTCTCTCTCCTCCTCCTCCCTCCTCCTGCTGCTCTGGTTCATCTGGCTCATCTTCCCCTCCCCCTCCTCCTCCGGAACCTTCACACTCCCTGAAGCTCTCCCACCCTCAGTAGGTTGCTTGGGAGGGAGGGGGCTGGTATGTCGGTCCCTCTGTCCTCACGGACCACCCCCCTCCCCACCAACCCCTCCTCTCCCTAATTGCTACTCTTCCTCGTCCTCCTTACCTGTTATATCTCCATTCTCCCTCCCTCTCTACTCTCTCTCACTCACTCTCCACTCTCCCTCGCTCTCCACTCTCCCTCACTCTCCACTCTCCCTCGCTATCCACTCTTCCTCTCCACTCTCCCTCACCCTCCACTCTCCCTCGCCCTCCACTCTCCCTCACTTTCCACTCTCCTTCATTCTCCACTCTCCCTCACTCTCCCTCGCTCTCTACTCTCCCTCGCTCTCCACTCTCCCTCACTCCACTATCCCTCACTCTCCACTCTCCCTCCTCTCCACTCTCCCTCACTCTCCACTCTCCCTGGCTCTCTACACCCTTAACTTCCCTTCCTATTAAAGAGCTCGACGCCTCATGATTCTCCTCCCTCCTTTGTTCTCCTCTCCCTCCCTCCCTCCCTCGTCCTGACACCTCCTCTCTCTCTCTCTCTCTCTCTCTCTCTCTCTCTCTCTCTCTCTCTCTCTCTCTCTCTCTCTCTCTCTCGCACACACACACCCTGTCGCCCCTCTCCTTTACCTCTAAACCCTTTCCCTCTCCCCTGGCCCTCTCCCTTGTTGAGTGGATGGGTGATTTCATACGAGAGGATCGGCTTGTTTGCTAGAGGAAGGGTGGCTTATTACAGGAGGAATGGCTTGTTAGGGGGAGGGATGGCTTGTTACGACAGGGGCGGAGATGGCTTGTTTACAACAAGTGATCTGAAGGTGTGGCTTGATCCAGGACTACGTTACAGACCGTTACAGCAGGAAAGGCTTGTTACAAGTGGAGGGTGGCTTGCGACGCGAGGAGGAAGGTGGTTTACGACACGAGGAGGAAGGTGGTTTGCGACGAGAGGAGTGTAGCTAACGACACGAGGAAGAGGAGGAGGTCTGAGTTGTTTGAGGAAGGTCGGACTGTTAGAGAGAGAGAGAGAGAGAGAGAGAGAGAGAGAGAGAGAGAGAGAGAGAGAGAGAGAGAGAGAGAGAGAGAGAGAAGTAGTTGGAGGACGGGAGGAACTGGTGAGGCAGGGGAGGAGCGGCTTGTTATACAGGGTGACGCATGCAGACAGGGGAGGGAAGGGGGTGTCGTATTGAGCCAAGATACGGGAATAAAAAGCTTATTCACGCCGGGGGATATACGACAACACAGTTATGCCAGGCATGTGAAGACACTGCCCCAGAGGACAATCATATACGATCAATAAACATATCGGAAAGAATGAAAAAATAAAGTACAGTACTTGACAAAGAACGAAAGTACCAAAACTTTTAAACAAAATATTTCACTTGTCCAGTGGGTTCGAACTACCACGTACGTCTTCTCCTTATTGGTCCTTAGCCCTTAACAACATCGACAACCTTAGGACATAATACATGGAAACTGTCTTGTATTTTCCAGTGACACTCGTGTGTGTGTGTGTGTGTGTGTGTGTGTGTGTGTGGGGAGGGGGGGGGGGTGTCACCGCTAATAAGCTAACTAATCTACGCAAAAAGCCAGGCGCCACACGGTCCACGCCAGCACGCTATCCAGGCCTCCGTCACGAACACCTGAACCACGCACACACACACACACACACACACACACACTACAGCTCCCGCGGTGCCTCCACACACCTCTCGGTAGCCCAAAGCCGATCATCAATGAGAAGATAATCGTTCCTGGGCAAGTGTTGCAGGTGGCCGTCCCCAGTGTTGTGTTCCTGAGTGAGCGGCAAGTGTTGCAAGTGGCCGTCCCCAGTGTTGTGTTCCTGAGTGAGCGGCAAGTGTTGCAGGTGGCCGTCCCCAGTGTTGTGTTCCTGAGTGAGCGGCAAGTGTTGCAAGGTGGCCGTCCCCAGTGTTGTGAGACGCAATGACGTTCACCTCACCAGACGGAAGGACATGACACAACATCAGGTGCAGTAAGCCTACAGTGTAAGGCGAGATGAGGGGGGGAATTCTATTATTTCGTGGGGATCTGTGAAGACTTGGTGATTTCAAACACCCTTCACTTACATTACCTGACGAGATGACACGGGAGGTCCTCCAACCCTTACTGGTCGGAATGGTATGGTTATCTTATCTTACATCACATTACGGTTGTACCATGCAACAGCTTCAGATGTCTTCTACTACCCTCAGGGCTCTATCTGAGGGGGTGCGACAGAGGGAGAAAGTCTCCGGAAACATCGTTAAGGTAAGGTATGGTTATGGTAAGGTATGGTTAAGGTAAGGTAAGGTAAGATAAGGCAAGGTAAGGTATGGTTAAGATAAGGTGAGGTAAGGTAAGGTAAGGTTAAGGTAAGGTAGGTTAGGTAAGGTTAAGGTGAGGTAAGGTAAGATTAAGGTAAGGTAAGGTAAGGTAAGATAAGGTTAAGGTAAGGTTAAGGTTAAGGTAAGGTTAAGGTAAGGTAAGGTTAAGATAAGGTAAGGTAAGGCAAGGTTAAGATAAGGTAAGGTAAGGTAAGGTAAGGTAAGGTTAAGATAAGGTAAGGTTAAAGTAGGGTAAGGTAAGGTTAAGATAAGTTAAGGTTAAAGTAAAGTAAGGTAAGGTTAAGGTAAGGTAAAAGGGAAGGTAAGGGTACTGTAATGTCGTGACCATAATCGGGCGGTGATCATCAAGGGCAGATGGGGAAATCCTCCTCCTGTGTTGACATGTGAGAAGACACAACACATGACCTCATCGACTCGGTCAGTCAAGTGACCTCTGACCTCACAACACCAGCCGTGTTAAGGCCCATATGCAGCCTTAACCCCTCCACAGCACAGCCTTACGGCCCTTGGCTACTGGGTCCATTAATTTTCTCTGTGCCTCTTTTAAGGACGGTGGCCAAACTTGAGACGCTTAGTCTAGCTCTGTCCTTATGGAGGATGTTATAACACCTCGCTATATATTTCCTCATTCATATATTTACCAGCAGACAGTTGGCCTTCTTTGCTAACCTCAGAATGTGGGACTCTGGCGACAGGTTTGGGACGAGGTCTATCCCCAACTACCTCTCGTCTTCCTGCAGGATAATATTCACACCGAGGTCTTCTTTTCAGAAACTTCAGTCCCTACTTCACATCGCTCGGCATGAATTTCATCAGATGAACTTTGGAGAACGTTTTGGTCCCCTTGTGAATTGTGTGTGTGTGTGTGTGTGTGTGTGTGTGTGTGTGTGTGTGTGTGTGTGTGTGTGTGTGTGTGTGTGTGCGTGTGCGTGTGTACTAAAGTCACGTTTCAAATCGTGGAAGATCTGCTTCACAACACGGTGTGTACATATCTTGTTATTACACAGTGTGTACATATCTTGTTATTACACAGTGTGTACATATCTTGTTATTACACAGTGTGTACATATCTTGTTATTACACAGTGTGTACATATCTTGTTATTACACAGTGTGTACATATCTTGTTATTACACAGGGTGTACATATCTTAGTACACAATAGTGTGTACATATCATTACACAGTGTGTACATATCTTATTACAGTATGTACATATCTTATTACCAAGGTGTACATATTACACATATTGCAACTATACTGAGAACAGCTGGAGCCAGTGAGGGTGTACTGTGTACACAGAGCAGGTAGGAGAGGCACATAGCCTACATATGCCCATGGTTACAACCAGACAGGCAGGCAGGCAGGCATGGTCCCCCTAGCCTACGTCCAGTGGTTCCCCTATTGGCACGACGTGCACGGAAGCCTCTCATACACTACCCCTGAGACTGATGGGCAAAAATATGGATGACAGAAAGGTAGTGTAAACGTCCTGAGCTTGGGGGGGGGGGCGGAAAGAGGGGTGTTTTGGGGGAAGGGGAAAGGGAAGGGGAAAGGGGAAGGGGGACTCGCGTAATACTGTTAAATCTGTGAGTCACGTGGAAGGCTGCGGGTCGTCCGTACACGCCTCCCACACCACACTCACATCAGGTACGGCTAATGTCATCACCTCCTCCTCGGCTGCCCACACGAACCACTCTGAGATGCGGCTGATTGCATCACCTCCCACACCTCCACACCGGGAGGAGGAGGAGGGAGGCACGACGACAGTACGTCCAGAGACTTGACGTCCCTCCCATCTCGGCGTGTCGCCTTACTCAACAACCGCCCTACGGGACGTGTGATCTACGTGTCCGTCTCTGGGAGCCAGGTACCTCACACGTCCTCTCTCTCTCTCTCTCTCTCTCTCTCTCTCTCTCTCTCTCTCTCTCTCTCTCTCTCTCTCTCTCTCATGCAGCTTCCCTAGTGATCTAGACTGCTGTGGACAGGAGGACGACTTCGATGAGACGCCTCCGCCGCCGTCCTCCTCCTCCTCCTTATCCTCATCCAACCCAGCCCTACCATAACCGCTCGCTCCTGACCACTCCGCTACACACACATACACACACACACACACACAAACACACACACACACACACACGCACACACACACACACACACACGCCGCACATTTGCATATCCAGTTATTATCGTCGGAGAGGAGGATGGGGTAGTAGACGCAGACTGTTGACCCACACCTTCCACAGCACATAACAGGGATAAACACACGGGTGGGTGGGAGAACTCAAGTGTCGCTCGCTCGGCTGAGAGTGACAAACAAGAGTCGCACCTTACCCCAACCTCCCACCCACATTATGAAGAGGAACACACGGCTATGACCCAGTTATGAGCAGCGTGCACGGGTGCGGGGGTTATACCCCAATTCAGAATAGTATACGGGAATACACACAGGTATATATGACCATTAAATAAAGTATACTGAAAAATAAAGTTATATCCCAATTAAGAAAACTATACAGGATTACAAAAGTAATGTATATCCCAACTGAGAATGGTATACATGAATTGGAGGGTATACCCCAGGTAAAAATGGTATACATTAATTGGAAGGTATACCCCAGTTAAAAATGGTATATATGAATTGAAAAATAGATCCCAATCAGGAATAGCATTAAGGAGTACAGAAGTGTATCCTAATTAAGAATACTATACAGAGGTATACAGAGGTATATTCCAACTAAGTTCAATATTTAGGTATACAGCGGTATAGTCGATTTCACAATACTATACATGAATACAGATCCTAATCAAGAACGGTATACTTGAATAGAAAGGTATACACAGGTATATCCTCACTATGAATAGCATACAGGAATACAGATGCGTATCCCAGGAACATAGTCTAAAATACAGTGGGGTACAATGGTGCCCTTAAATAACTAGAACTGCTCCTTAAGCACGACGGTACAGCCCTTGAGCACAACGGTGCAACGCTTAAGCATAACGGTACGACCCTAGAGCACGAAGGTACGACCCTTGAGCACGACGGTACAGCCCTTGAGCACGACAGTTAGATGATATATATATATATATATATATATATATATATATATATATATATATATATATATATATATATATATATATATATATAACTGTACATATCATCAGGATCTGATGTAAACGCAAGGGATACACAGGAATCCCTTCGTGACGTTAACAGAGGACATCAAAACACACAAAGGTTCCTCCTAGAGTTTAGCCGAGTGCGAAAAGAAACAAATATCGCAACGGCTGAGACTCTCTCTCTCTCTCTCTCTCTCTCTCTCTCTCTCTCTCTCTCTCTCTCTCTCTCTCTCTCTCTCACACACACACACACACACACACACACACATTGACCAGCAGAATACAAGTGCCCCGGTCTCGCCCCACACTACCTGGCCTGCCCTTTAATAAGAGCAAACCCACAACTTGACTTCCTCGAGGAGGAGGAGGAGGAGGAAGAGGAGGAGGAGGAGGAGGAGGATTCACTTAGCTCGCCGGAGTGACATCTGCCGTCATACCTGTAATCCAATGACACCCCACCACCACCACCACGTCACGCCTCTCAACACCTGAGCTTCAAGTACGTAAGCCCAACACACGTTGGGAAAGGCCATTTCCAACGTTGTAAGTGGAGGGCTCGGGGTCTATATATAGTGCTATACTGCTATCATGAGAATAAAATGAGACGGGATTCTCGGCGATGCTCAGAATACCTTAAACCTTATGGGGATTATTGCTGTTATCTCTGTATGACGGAAAGATACAGTCATTACAGTATATCACAGATACAGTCATTACAGCATATCACAGATACAGTGATTACAGTATATCACAGATACAGTCATTACAGCATATCACAGATACAGTGATTACAGTATATCACAGATACAGTCATTACAGCATATCACAGATACAGTGATTACAGTATATCACAAATACAGTGATTACAGTATATCACAGATACAGTGATTACAGTATATCACAAATACAGTGATTACAGTATATCACAGATACAGTGATTACAGTATATCACAAATACAGTGATTACAGTATATCACAAATACAGTGATTACAGTATATCACAAATACAGTGATTACAGTATATCACAAATACAGTGATTACAGTATATCACAAATACAGTGATTACAGTATATCACAGATACAGTGATTACAGTATATCACAGATACAGTCATTACAGTATATCATTTTCATTTACGAAATGGAGATAAGAGATAAGTATTTACCACCTTGTGCACGACGGTACGACTCTTGTAGACGACGGTACGACTCTTGAACACGACTATATATATATATATATATATATATATATATATATATATATATATATATATATATATATATATATATATATATATATATATATATTAAAGACATTACCAGTATAATATGATAAAGAGCTGACAGGTGAAGCATGGCATAAATCTAAGGTATATGGCTGACGGCTGACAAGTTGTCAACCCAGCAAGAAGATGACGGCTGACAGACGTCATCAACCCAGCATGAGCCTGACGGCTGACGACACGTGATCCCCGCAGGCAGCTGACAGCTGACAACGGTGCTAAACTGCTGCTGACTCGTCTTGGACGTCAGGTTTCCTCCCCAGTCGGTAAGCAACGCTGACCATCACACACACACACACACACATACACACACACACACACACACACACACACACACACACACACACACACACACACACACACACACACACGGCCGTGGCAACAAGGAGGAGAGGAAGGGGGAGAGAGAGAGAGAGAGAGAGAGAGAGAGAGAGAGAGAGAGAGAGAGAGAGAGAGAGAGAGAGAGAGAGAGAGAGAGACCAGGTAGGGAGGGAGGAGGGGGAAGCAAGAACAGCAGAACACAGCAATAAACAACAGCAAAAAAACAGCTACCTACTGACCAGCAGGTGGTGGCATCAGCAGCGGCAGCAGAAGCAGAAGCAGGAGACGTCTGCTGTACCCTCAACACAAGCAACGAAGCAGAGAAGCAGGCACGATGCACACAATATTACCGAAGGTCGTATTTGAGCAGGAGACAACAGGTGGCGTCAGGAACAACCTCAGCCAGCAGCAGCAGGAGTAGCAGCAGGAGTAGTAGCAGCAGGAGGAGCAGGAGGAGGAGGAGGAGGAGGTCATCAGCACAGCAGGAAGGGGGCAGGTCGCCCCTCCAGTACCTCGCGCCACGTCTCGCGTGAGAGGCCACGCTAACTACCCAGTTCCTCTCGCCATGAAATTTTTCTCTGTATTCCCCGGGGTTCAGCAGCAGCAGCAGCAGTTACCAGCCCTGGCTACCGCGGGCGAGTGTGTGAGAGTGCGTGTAAGGGGTAAGGGGTAGTAGCAGGGGAGAGGAGGAGGAGGAGGAGGAGGAGGAGGAGGAGGAGGGACACAGTGTTTCCTACCAGGTACCCAGCTCAACCAAGACGATGGATCGAAGGGGCATCACTGTATGGCGGGTGGGTATATATATGACAGGACCTCCTGGGCCTGGACCACACGACACCACCCTCCACACACACACACCTCCTACACACCTCACCGCTTGTGGCGACAACTTCATCTTTCCCATCCAGTTTCCAGTCTCACATACTGATCAAGCACGGCCTCACACCGTTACTTTAACCCGAGAGGCTTCACTTATCCGCTCCAGGCTCGTCATAAAGCATTCTCCTCCAAGTGTATACTTTATGTGATATCTTATGTCGTACTTTTATGTGATATTTGATATCTTACGTCGTACTTTTATGTGATATTTTACCATTTCTATTCTATAATTCTTATACACTATTAGCCCTGAATTGAGCTTCTAGCCACAAACAATTTCATTTTGTATCATGCATGTATTCTTGACCATACAGACAACATATCTTCTCTATACTTATATTTTGTTGGTGTGGAGTACTTTACTTGCCGAGTGGGGTTTGTGCACACTATGGTCAGTGGGAGAGGCGTCATGTGAGAGGTACTGTATAGGAAGGTGAGGCTGGTTCCGTCCACAATAGCAACTGGTAATGCAGCCAACACCTCCCTCAGTAGACACACATCCGGAGAATGCCCGCCCCCTCTCCTCCCACCCTCACCACCACCCATCCCACCACAATTCTTCCCTTCCTTCTCCCCTTCCTTAGCCTTTTCCCCTCACGACCCCACTCCTTCCCAAACTTCACCTCGCACACTCGGCAGTAATTCGTGAGGTTTCACCCACCTCCACAACTTTACATACTGCAAACTTAAACATGACTTCGTATGGATGGCGACGATCCTGCCTCTGGGAGCCGATGAATGAGTCTGTCTGACGTAGGCTACGCTGCCACATTGTGACAAGCTCCTTGTTGCAGCGACACACACACACACACACACACACACACACACACACACACACACACACACACACACACACACACATATACACACACACACACACACGCAAACAAATTCTGCAACAGTAAAAACCAGTCTACAAAATAAGATACGCTTGAATGAGTTGTTTCAGTAAAACAAATAGTATATATATATGCAAGCATAGAGGAGATGCTCCCTAATGCATCGAAAGGGAAAGGGAACAACAGATGACACTGGTCAACAATACTTTTACAAAAATTACGTAAATATAATCAAATGTGGTGTTCCTCAAGGCTCAGTCTTGGGACCGCTGGTATGTGTAAATGACCCACCCAAGATTCAAACCACAACAGTTGCTTGTTTGTGTGCGTGTGTGTAAGTGTGTGTGTGTATGTGTGTGTGTGTGTGTGTGTGTGTGTGTGTGTGTGTGTGTGTGTGTGTGTGTGTGTTACCGACGCTGAACTTACAATGGAAGTGTGAAGTATTCACGGAAGTGACACACTGTCTTGGGCTCCAATACTGGCCAGATATATATGGTTAGTTGAAATCCCACCCAACTAAATGCAGAGAATGAGGAAGGTGGAACACGGTCAAACAAAGCTAGGCTGAGACTGTCACTCTGTAGGAAGAAAAAAAGACATGCAGCTGGGGAGAATGTGTGGGGGTGATAAAGCAACTACCCACCCACTCACTCCCCAGACCAACACACGAAAGGACTGTCATGGAAGTAGAGGGATTTAATGTCATGTCTGTCTTGATGCACAGGGACAGAAATAGTTGCCTAAGTTGGAGCCAAAAGTCGATGATACGTGGTTTACAGCTTACACTCCTTCAGTGGATGGGAGGAGGTTCGACATGGAACAGGTCATTAAAGGGAGGGACCGATTAAACAGGGAGGGAACCATGCTGGAAACAGGGAGGGAACGATCAAACAGGGACCCATGCTGGAAACAGGGAGGGACCGATCAAACAGGGACCCATGCTGGAAACAGGGAGGGACCGATCAAACAGGGAACCATGCTGGAAACAGGGAGGGACCGATCAAACAGGGACCCATGCTGCAAACAGGGAGGAACCGATCAAACAGGGACCCATGGAAGAAACAGGGAGGGACCGATCAAACAGGAACCCATGCAGGAAACAGGGAGGGACCGATCAAACAGGGACCCATGCAGGAAACAGGGAGGGACCGATCAAACAGGGACCCATGCTGGAAACAGAGGAAGGAAATGATCAGAGAAGATACCGAAAAGTATTTCTACAATACCAGAGCGACCAACACGTGCAATACACTAGAGAGGCGAAGGGAAGGCGCTCCTGCAAACGTAAAATTCTCTCTCTCTCTCTCTCTCTCTCTCTCTCTCTCTCTCTCTCTCTCTCTCTCTCTCTCTCTCTCTCTCTCTCTCAGTCTGCAGGTAGAGACAGTCACCTACGACAACACACTCGCACAGTAGTGATACACACGGACACAGCGAGGCATAACGCACACACTCTGGGGGTCTTAATGTTATCCTGCATTGCTAACTCTTGTATCCATTATAATGTTATCTGATGGACGTACCGATCGGCTGTACGATCTAAGTAGCAGCTTAGTCTTCAGAATTAAGCTGTGAACTTGGGCACACACACACACACACACACACACACACACACACACACACACCGACCATCAAGCCAGCAGCAGCCTGGACCAGAATAGCGCCCCACTACCCACCACTGGCCCTCACCTGCCACCCTGACGTCCACACACACACACACACACACACACACACACACACACATACACGTCTCCCCCACCCATACCACCTACCTTTCCTCCCTCCCCCTCCCCCTATCCAGCCCCCTCACTGCATTACCACCTCCCTCACTCGCCCAGACGACACCTGTTTGCCTCAAAGCCGCGACACAGAGCAGTAACCCTCGCTGGGGCGGTCCACTGCACGACCTGACCCCTCTAGCATCCTCGTCCTTACACACACACACACACACACACACACACACACACACACACACACACAACAAACACACACACACACACACACACACACACACACACACACACACAGGATAACAACAATATAGCATTACCTTAACCCAGTGAACCACCCCTAACCTCTCTCTCTCTCTCTCTCTCTCTCTCTCTCTCTCTCTCTCTCTCTCTCTCTCTCTCTGTGTATGTGTGTGTGTGTGTGGGTGTGTGTGTGTGTGTGTGTGTGTGTGTGTGTGTGTGTGTGTGTGTGTGGACCGGGGTTGAGCGAGGCAGTGGGACCTCCTCCAGTACGTGCAGGAGAAATTCTACCAGCGTCTGGGGCGGTGTGTATGCGCGCCCTCACCACCACTGCCACACGCGGAAGGTACACCATACCACATACTGATGTCCCGACCACCTCCTGCGATGTTGAATAACCTCATAAACCTCTCACCTGCACTGAGACACATATGGACGTACAGACGTACATACATACATACAAAATATATACATACATAATACATACATACATACGAACGTACGCAAATACATACATACATACGGACGTACATACATACATACATACATACATACATACATACATACGTACGTACGTACGTACATACGTACATACACACATACGTACATACATATATACATACATACATACATACATACATACATACATACTTACATACGTAGAGACATGCATACAAATACAGAAAATGCTAAAACTGATTGACAAGCACAAACAAAAGTAATTAAATGAAAGATTGAGCACGAATCAACCTATCGACCAAAACAAACCTTTATTAAGGAATTCAAACCCTTTTAACCCATGAGGGAATCCGAACCTCCTTTAACTATAAGGAATCCGAACCTCCTTAAAGGATATGGGATCCGAACCCCTTTAACTCATTAGGAAATCCAAATTTCCTTAACTCATTTGAGGAATCCTAAAGGTTCCTTGTGACCATAAGGGAATCTGAACCTCCCTAATCCATTAGGGGACCCGAATCCCCTTTAACCCAACCGTGAGAGAATCTAACCCTCCCATCCACCACCATAGTACTCCTGGAACACGTTCTTCCGATCCTCTCTCTCTCCTCTCCTCTTCTCTATCTATCTACCTATCTATCTACCTATCAAAAAACAAAATCGGTGAAAACCCAAGTGAAAAAAATGAAAAGAAAAAAAATATCCAACATTAATCTGACAATATGTCATCACGACTCACATTACATTATTCATGATAAATACAGATGGCATCACCGACCAATGCCAGCTGTACTGAACCATGCTGGGGGGGATACCATTAAGGGCACGACCTGTACGACCCTGGAGCACGACCAGTACGACCCTTGAGCACGACCAGCACGACCCTTGAGCATGACCAGTGCGACCCTTGAGCACGACAACTACGAGCCTCGAGCACGACCAGTACGACCCTTGAGTAAGACCAGTACGACCCTTGAGCACGACAACTACAAGCCTCGAGCACGACCAGTACGACCCTTGAGTACGACCAGTACGACCCTTGAGTACGACCAGTGCGAGCCTTGAGCACGACCAGTACGACCCTTGAGTAGGACCAGTGCGAACCTTGAGTACGACCACTACGAGCCTTGAGCACGACCAGTACGACCCTTGAGTACGACGATAAAACCCGTGAGCACCACCAGTACGACCCTAGAGTAGGACCAGGGCGACCCTTGGGCATGAAGGCTTGACCTATGACCGGACCCTTAAGGATCAGATTCACAACCAGACCATTACACCCCAAAAAGGTCGTCCCGTCGTCGTGCTACAAGGTCGTACCGCCGTCCACAAAGGGGTCGTACCTCCCCTGCTCGTGCCCTCAGACTTACTACCTCCCCTTGAGAGGGTCGAGTGGACCAAAACACACAACCAACGTAACTATCATAAATAGAGAGAAATGTATTTAAGCACCAGTTAATTGGGCAATTAAGCTGACCCGACGACTGTACCCGCTTGACACGAATGGAGAGAGAGAGAGAGAGAGAGAGAGAGAGAGAGAGAGAGAGAGAGAGAGAGAGAGAGAGAGAGAGAGAGAGAGAGAGAGAGAGAGAGACTCTGTTTTGGGTCACGAAAGGATGACCTGACCTCCACCACGACCCCCCCCCTCCCTATGGAGACGTTAGAAGGGTGTTGACCTGACCCGTTTTGGAATCATGGAAGGTTAAGCTGACCCCCCCCCCCTACACTCCCCCGTTTGACCTGACCCATATTCTCGTTCTGGTAACACTGCAATAACCGTACTTTGAATACTTCAAAACAGATTTTTTTTGTTCGACCTTTGAGGTCATCATCTAATTTCCATAATACTTTTGTTAAAAATGTTGAAGCCTTTTAATCAGCCTTATCTAAAGCTTATCAAGTTTAGTTTCACTTTTCCACAGATAAGTTTTATCAAGCGCTGATTAAGCTTAATTTCGTTTTCCATACTATGGAAGAGGCTCCTCCCATACATGTGTACGCTCAAGTAGTCAGGAAAATTCATGGCTCCACCCATTCCACGAAAATTATATATATATATATATATATATATATATATATATATATATATATATATATATATATATATATATATATATATATATATATATATATTTCTTTTTTTTTTATTTTTTTTATTATACTTTGTCGCTGTCTCCCGCGTTTGCGAGGTAGCGCAAGGAAACAGACGAAAGAAATGGCCCAACCCCCCCCCCCCCCAATACACATGTATATACATACGTCCACACACGCAAATATACATACCTACACAGCTTTCCATGGTTTACCCCAGACGCTTCACATGCCTTGATTCAATCCACTGACAGCACGTCAACCCCGGTATACCACATCGCTCCAATTCACTCTATTCCTTGCCCTCCTTTCACCCTCCTGCATGTTCAGGCCCCGATCACACAAAATCTTTTTCACTCCATCTTTCCACCTCCAATTTAGTCTCCCTCTTCTCCTCGTTCCCTCCACCTCCGACACATATATCCTCTTGGTCAATCTTTCCTCACTCATTCTCTCCATGTGCCCAAACCACTTCAAAACACCCTCTTCTGCTCTCTCAACCACGCTCTTTTTATTTCCACACATCTCTCTTACCCTTACGTTACTCACTCGATCAAACCACCTCACACCACACATTGTCCTCAAACATCTCATTTCCAGCACATCCATCCTCCTGCGCACAACTCTATCCATAGTCCACGCCTCGCAACCATACAACATTGTTGGAACCACTATTCCTTCAAACATACCCATTTTTGCTTTCCGAGATAATGTTCTCGACTTCCACACATTCTTCAAGGCCCCCAGAATTTTCGCCCCCTCCCCCACCCTATGATCCACTTCCGCTTCCATGGTTCCATCCGCTGCCAGATCCACTCCCAGATATATAAAACACTTCACTTCCTCCAGTTTTTCTCCATATATATATATATATATATATATATATATATATATATATATATATATATATATATATATATATATATATACAAAAATTTTATAATTAGCAAGTGTGCGTAAAGGTACAGGTAAAACAACAAGGAAATGGAAAATACATAGTCAAGCGCTTTCCTATAATTTCGTGTATATATATATATATATATATATATATATATATATATATATATATATATATATATATATATATATCCTCTGAAAACAAAACCCAAAAAATCAAAATTCTCATAGATTTTTGGGGGTTTTGATATCTACGAATCGTAAATTTTATTTACCACAAACATCATTTACTGTAAACCTTGAGGACTTTATTTTACCCACTGACCGCTGGCACCTCTGGTTAGGTCAGCAACTCCTCTGCCGTTTTCTTTTGAGGCCACACACTTTCTCTGTATGGGTTTCTTCCTCCATCTGCCGGACCCTCCCCTCTCAACACACACACACACACACACACACACACACACACACACACACACACACACCAAGGGATACAATACTGTAGTCCCTGACATCAAGGGCCTGACTCAAGGTTCCTTCATTTTACAGTACAATGCAAAGGGATACAAAAGGAATTCAGACAGCTACAATATCACTGGGTCTTTCTTCCAGGTCTGCCTGCGGTTCTTTCCAGCCTGTCTGTGGTTCTTTTCAGACTGTCTCTAGCCCTTTCCGACCCATCAGTGGTCATTTCCAGGCTGTCTTAGGCCCTTTCCAGTTTGTCTGTGGTTTTTTTTTCACGCTGTACGTGGTCTTTCCAAAGTGTCTGTGATCCTTTCCAGGCTGTCTGTGGTCATATCTACCTGGTGTATGATCTTTTCCAGCCCACATTTGATCCTTTCCAGCCTGTGTAAGGTCATTTCCAGGCTTTTTTTGTGGTCTCTTCCAGCCCGTTATCAGTCTGCGATTCTTCTATCCGGTTTTGAGATTCTTTTCAGCCTGTTTGTGGTCAGTGAAAGTCTTCCTGTGATGGTCTTCACCAGGCGGTCTGTATGTTCGTACAGACCCTCATCGAGGCCTTACCTTTACCTCTGAGAGTCTGGCCACCGTGTCCTCCTACACCACCATCTTACCTGACACGCCGACCACGCAGTCCCTCGGGCTTCAGCTTCATTCCTGGACGTCCGTATCAAGGGTGTCCTACACTCTGACATCCTCAAGTCGAAGTCCTTTCACTCGGACACCACAATAAACGTACAAGTCCTGGCCACAACCCTGTTCACTGAGATCTTTTTCAAAACCCTTCATCTATGAGTTCTAGGTACACTTCGAAGTCCTAGACTCCGGCGTACAGTACCGTCTCAAGGGTCCTGTGTGTACGAGTCCTTCTCCCATCCCTCAGTCTCGTGGCTCTGGGATACCTAGTCCTGGGGGCCACCTACCCCAGCCGACTCCTAGGTCGCACCTTCACCCGACCCGAAATCCAACACCGAGACGGCAAGAAGCCAAACCCCTCCCGCTTCCTGGGGAGAGTGGAGGGAGGGTGTGAGGGAGGGAGGGAAGATGTCTCGCGCTAGGGGCTGGGGAAGGATGGGGGAGCGGGGCGGGTAGGGCGGCCAGCGCGAGGCAAGGGGTGCGGGGGTGGAGCAACGGCTCTGTGGGGCGGGGCCGGGCGGGGCAAGGGATGGGGGGAAGGAGGAGGGTAGTACAAGCCCCGGGTGGGTGGACGGGGCGGGGCGACGGGGGAAGGGGGGATGATGAAGGTGGACGGGAGACGGACAGGAAACTCAGGAGACTACAAAGCTCTCGAGACATCAGGTGGGGGAGGAGGGAGAGACACGGAGACAGAAATTATCACTGGAATCTGTCTGTGTATATATGACATATAATGATGTATATGTGACATATACAGATGTACAACTAATGCAACGGGGAAACATAATTCACTATCTGAATATATATATATATATATATATATATATATATATATATATATATATATATATATATATATATATATATATATATATAGGTGTGCCTGAAGAACACCGGAAGGACGTCTGGCTCTCGAGGGAGACCCCGAGACGATCGAGACGCAAGGTGTATACATGGGAGGCGCCTCATCGTAGGGGTGTTGAACACCTGTCCCAGGACGTGGACGAGGTGCTGGGTGGAGAGCGCGCTGGAGGACGGGTTCGGCAAATGAGGAAGAAGACCGATTTCGACGATGAAGGCCTGCACTGTGGCTGAGAGATTGACTTGAGGAGGCAGAAGTGATATTGTGACAGTGATTGTGTCAGCGTCGCGTCGCCTCGCCGCAGTGTATCGAGACAGACTTCCCCAGAACTTTTAAAGGGGAAGTAAATGTTTATAGTTGTGTTAATGGAGTGATAGTTTTCATGCATGGTGTTTTTGACAAGAAAATAGTGAAGTTGGAGAAAAATGTAGCTTAGACATTGAAGCTTATTGACACAGTGGTGAAATTGATGAGAACTGCTATTGACGTTTGTGTGAATAAATTGTACATTTCCTTTTCCATAGCCAGAGGTTGAACCATTATGTGACATTCATTTTTTTTTCATTCATTTCAAGCTAAAAGTTTGTTTCTAAATTGTTCTTACATTTTTCGTATGTATATATATGTATGTGTGTGTGTGTGTGTGTATGTGCATATGTGTGTGTGTGTGTGTGTGTGTGTGTATATGTATATATATATGTATATTATCCCTGGGGATAGGGGTGAAAGAATACTTCCCACGTATTCCTCGCGTGTCGTAGAAAGCGACTAGAGGGGACGGGAGCGGGGGGCCGGAAATCCTCCCCTCCTTGTATTAACTTTCTAAAATGGGAAACAGAAGAAGGAGTCACGCGGGGAGTGATCATCCTCCTCGAAGGCTCAGAGTGGGGTGCCTAAATGTGTGTGGATGTAACCAAGATGTGAAAAAAGGAGAGATAGGTAGTATGTTTGAGGAAAGGAATCTGGATGTTTTGGCTCTGAGTGAAACGAAGCTCAAGGGTAAAGGGGAAGAGTGGTTTGGAAATGTCTGGGGAGTGAAGTCAGGGGTTAGTGAGAGGACAAGAGCAAGGGAAGGAGTAGCAATACTCCTGAAACAGGAGTTGTGGGAGTATGTGATAGAATGTAAGAAAGTAAATTCTCGATTAATATGGGTAAAATTGAAAGTTGATGGAGAGAGGTGGGTGATTATTGGTGCATATGCACCTGGGCATGAGAAGAAAGATCATGAGAGGCAAGTGTTTTGGGAGCAGCTAAATGAGTGTGTTAGCGGTTTTGATGCACGAGACCGGGTTATAGTGATGGGTGATTTGAATGCAAAGGTGAGTAATGTGGCAGTTGAGGGAATAATTGGTATGCATGGGGTGTTCAGTGTTGTAAATGGAAATGGTGAAGAGCTTGTAGATTTATGTGCTGAAAAAGGACTGATGATTGGGAATACCTGGTTTAAAAAGCGAGATATACATAAGTATACTTATGTAAGTAGGAGAGATGGCCAGAGAGCGTTATTGGATTACGTGTTAATTGACAGGCGTGCGAAAGAGAGACTTTTGGATGTTAATGTGCTGAGAGGTGCAACTGGAGGGATGTCTGATCATTATCTTGTGGAGGCTAAGGTGAAGATTAGTATGGGTTTTCAGAAAAGAGGAGTGAATGTTGGGGTGAAGAAGGTGGTGAGAGTAAGTGAGCTTGGGAAGGAGACCTGTGTGGGGAAGTACCAGGAGAGACTGTGTACAGAATGGAAAAAGGTGAGAACAATGGAAGTAAGGGGAGTCGGGGAGGAATGGGATGTATTTAGGGAATCAGTGATGGATTGCGCAAAAGATGCTTGTGGCATGAGAAGAGTGGGAGGTGGGCTGTTTAGAAAGGGTAGTGTGTGGTGGGATGAAGAAGTAAGAGTATTAGTGAAAGAGAAGAGAGAGGCATTTGGACGATTTTTGCAGGGAAAAAATGCAATTGAGTGGGAGAAGTATAAAAGAAAGAGACAGGAGGTCAAGAGAAAGGTGCAAGAGGTGAAAAAAAGGGCAAATGAGAGTTGGGGTGAGAGACTATCAGTAAATTTTAGGGAGAATAAAAAGATGTTCTGGAAGGAGGTAAATAGGGTGCGTAAGACAAGGGAGCAAATGGGAACTTCAGTGAAGGGCGTAAATGGGGAGGTGATAACAAGTAGCGGTGATGTGAGAAGGAGATGGAATGAGTATTTTGAAGGTTTGTTGAATGTGTCTGATGACAGAGTGGCAGATATAGGGTGTTTTGGTCGAGGTGGTGTGCAAAGTGAGAGGGTTAGGGAAAATGATTTGGTAAACAGAGAAGAGGTAGTAAAAGCTTTGCGGAAGATGAAAGCCGGCAAGGCAGCAGGTTTGGATGGTATTGCAGTGGAATTTATTAAGAAAGGGGGTGACTGTATTGTTGACTGGTTGGTAAGGTTATTTAATGTATGTATGACTCATGGTGAGGTGCCTGAGGATTGGCGGAATGCGTGCATAGTGCCATTGTACAAAGGCAAAGGGGATAAGAGTGAGTGCTCAAATTACAGAGGTATAAGTTTGTTGAGTATTCCTGGTAAATTATATGGGAGGGTATTGATTGAGAGGGTGAAGGCATGTACAGAGCATCAGATTGGGGAAGAGCAGTGCGGTTTCAGAAGTGGTAGAGGATGTGTGGATCAGGTGTTTGCTTTGAAGAATGTATGTGAGAAATACTTAGAAAAGCAAAGGGATTTGTATGTAGCATTTATGGATCTGGAGAAGGCATATGATAGAGTTGATAGAGATGCTCTGTGGAAGGTATTAAGAATATATGGTGTGGGAGGCAAGTTGTTAGAAGCAGTGAAAAGTTTTTATCGAGGATGTAAGGCATGTGTACGTGTAGGAAGAGAGGAAAGTGATTGGTTCTCAGTGAATGTAGGTTTGCGGCAGGGGTGTGTGATGTCTCCATGGTTGTTTAATTTGTTTATGGATGGGGTTGTAAAGGAGGTAAATGCAAGAGTCCTGGAAAGAGGGGCAAGTATGAAGTCTGTTGGGGATGAGAGAGCTTGGGAAGTGAGTCAATTGTTGTTCGCTGATGATACAGCGCTGGTGGCTG
>NC_092225.1:90762168-90812168 GCF_036320965.1 Panulirus ornatus | reverse complement strand
GCATGATGGTACGACCCTGTTGAGCACGATGGTACGACCACTGACTACGACGGTACGACCCTGTTGAGCAAGATAGTACGACCCTGTTGAGCACAACGGTACGACCTTGTTGAGCACGATGGTACGACTATTTTGAGTACGATGGTACGACCCTGTTAAGCACGAGGGTACGACCCTTGAGTGCGATGGCACGACCCTTAAGTACGACGGTATGTAAGACTCTTTGATGCGGTGGTCTGGCCTTTGACCTAAACCCCTTACGAGTCAGGTCAAAGGTCACGCCGTCATATCCAAAGGTCGTCCCGCCGTGTTCAAGGGTTGTACTGTTGTGCTCATGGGGGAGGAGGGGGAGGGGGGGTGTCCCATGATTTCCCCTAGTGGGCAGTTTTGAGGAGTACACCATTTCTATCTACATTACATACCAAAGCTATACACATCATACGCCGTGGAAGGAGAGAGAGAGAGAGAGAGAGAGAGAGAGAGAGAGAGAGAGAGAGAGAGAGAGAGAGAGAGAGAGAGAGAGAGACTTATGAGGAGGGGGGGGAAATGCGAGGCGTGTGAGAGTGAGGATATGTAGGTGGAAGAGTGGGAGGTGAGACCGAGGGAGGAAGTGGCTAGGGAGAGAGAGAGAGAGAGAGAGAGAGAGAGAGAGAGAGAGAGAGAGAGAGAGAGCACAGACTCAACACGTGTAATATACTGAACAACATGTACGCAAAGGCTGGCTGCGCGATTCTCTCTCTCTCTCTCTCTCTCTCTCTCTCTCTCTCTCTCTCTCTCTCTCTCTCTCTCTCTCTCTCTCTCTCTCTCTACGCCTCACATCTTTCCCTCCCTCTTTCCACCTAGGACCTAACTAGGTCACTGGTCGATATCTACCTCATCCCTGGCTCGCTTAGCCCACTAAAATCGGTCCCCCCCCAAGTCTCCATTCCACCATCACCCCCCACAGTGGGTCCCCAGTCTCCCACACTGGACGCTTTGCACCCCTCTTCCTTCTCCACCACCACCCCCTTCCCTTCCCCAACAACTCACCTCCCCACACAACCCACTCCCTTCCCCTCACCTCCTCTCCCCACGACAACACAACCCCGTTCCCCTCATAATACCCCCTCCCTTGTGATCAGGAATGAGGGGGGTAGGGGGAGGACACTGACGGTGCACCGACCCCTATCGCTCCGGCGGGGGAGGGGAGGTGAGGGGATGGGCGGGGTGAGGGGTTGTTCCTCTCCCCACCTCCTACCAGCCTGCTCACTTCCCCTCGCCCTAATGACGGCAGTGCGGGGAGAGGAAAGAGGGAGGGAGGGAGGGGCTGGATGATGATGATGATAGGGGAGGGGTGAAGAGGGGAAAGGACAGACAGACAAAAAGAAAACGGGGGAAGGGGAGGGGAGAGGAGGGGTAGCAGTAAAGGGAAGGTCGGGTGAGAGAGAAAAAGAATATATAAAGTTAAGGTTAACGAGAGGAGAATGAGCAGGTTAAGTGTAAACATATAATGCTAAAAGAGGAAAAATGAGAGCTGGGAGAGTGCACCCCCCCCCCCTTGGGTGACGGAGGAGGGATAAGAGAGGGGAGGGAGGCAAGAGATGGGGAGAAGGAGAGTATACACAGGGGGGGGGGTGCGTGAGGAATGGAGGGATGGCATCTTCTGTCCTCCTTGCCTGGGATGGCGAGGATATACAACCATATTCCCGAGTGTGTTGGTTGTAGGCGCTTGCCCTATCATACCCTCCCATCACCACACGAACCCTACCCAACACCACACGAACCCTCCCATCACCATACGAACCCTCCCATCACCACACGAACCCTACCCAACACCACACGAACCCTCCCATCACCACACGAACCCTCCCATCACCACATGAACCTTCTCATCACCACACGAACCCTCCCATCACCACACGAACCCTCCCATCACCACATGAACATTCTCATCACCACACGAACCCTATCCATCACCACACGAACCCTACTCAACACCACACGAACCCTCCCATCACCACACGAACCCTCCCATCACCACATGAACCTTCTCATCACCACAAGAACCCTATCCATCACCACAAGAACCCTATCCATCACCACACGAACCCTACCCAACACCACACGAACCTCTCCCAAGAGCAAATGAAGCTCATCTTGCGAAACACTGACCTCCCCTGACATTTCCTTCACCTATCAAATACATACGTGGTATAAATTTAACTCTCTCTCTCTCTCTCTCTCTCTCTCTCTCTCTCTCTCTCTCTCTCTCTCGATTCGTATCTAAATTAAATCACGCACCTCTACTGTACATATCCATTCAGCGCGGTTCGATGTACGAGAGAGAGAGAGAGAGAGAGAGAGAGAGAGAGAGAGAGAGAGAGAGAGAGAGAGAGAGAGAGAGAGAGAGAGAGAGCCTGGGGACCAAGCTAATGTATCTAACAATCTATTATAAATATCAGGCGAGAATAGGAGGAGGAGGGCGAGGTGCGGAGGAGGAGGAGGAGGCGGCCGCCCGCCGCCGAAGAAGCCGGCCTCAGTTACGTCTGGCTCCTCCGCTGGGAAACACCACCACCGCCACCACCGCCGCCAACCTCCTCCTCCTCTCCTACGCCCGCTCGAGTTTCCCCCATCCCCACCACCTCCTATCCCCCACACTAACCCAACGGACACTGCTGCCAGACACCCGTGACAACCACACCTTATTCATACTCAAAAATTACAACCCCTGTATATCAAAACACTGACATACGTGTGTTGTATATCGTCCTTGACGATGAAAATGGTGGTGGTAGAGAGATAGAGGGAGAGAGGGAGGGAGGGAGACGAGTCATCATCATGGCCATCTTGTGAGCCTGGTGGGAGGCTGGCGATGGCCAAGACTGACCCCACCCCCGGCTCTGGTATCACTCCCCTCATCGTCCTGTGTCGCTTCCCTCTCCACCGCCAATTTTTCCCTCCTTGCCACTCGACTCAAAAACCCCCCACCACCCCAGTTTTAAATTTCCTATTATACCTTACTATTTCCACAGATACTATATCCTTCATCGTGCTTATACTTCTCCGTCCACTTGGCTACGTAAAATCCACGTATTGACGGGGCACAAAACGCCGCCGGGATCCATCTCGTGAAAATAAAACCCGGCCAAAAATATCGCAGAGCGGCGCGCCGGCCGCCCGCCCGCCCCGGCAGGAGGAGCATCCCTCATCGCCAGTGACGTCAAATCCCGCTCATCACATCTGATGAGTTGATGGGCAGCCATAACCCGTCATCGTCCCTATCTCGGGAGACGACACCTTGTTGACGAGGTATACCACAGTGATCGCCTCCGGTGGGGGGGCTGCGTTACGAAATCCGGGGGGGAGGGGAGGTGGTGTTGGCAACCAACCACCACTACCAGGGCTGGCTGCTCCTGCTGCTGCAGTAGGTTTGGGTAGGTAAGGTAGGTAGACACGGTGGTCCGGGTGTGAGTGAGGGAGGGAGGCATGCTGGCTAGCTGCGGGTTAACGGTCATTGCGAACAAGAGTTGTGGTTGGTGAGACGGACGAAGGGGGTGAGCGAGGTTAGGTAGCTGGTACGTGGTTAACCCAGTGGTTAGGAGGATATAGTTAACAAGATGGTCTAGCACGGTCGTTAAGGGGGGGGGGGGTGATTGATCTCGTGGGCACGACAGAACAACCGTGTGAGTATAGCTGGCGCGGTCTTTGACGTGTTCCTTAATGAGGTGGGTCAAAGGCCACGCCATCGTACCCAAAAGGGTCATACCCACGCGTTGTGTACAAGGGATTAAATCTCCTCACGTGGGATTAATGTTTCAATGTCGAGTCTATACACTGGAATCCTACAGAGTAAATATGAAACGTTTGATATGACGATCACACCAGTCCGTAATTTCATATATATATATATATATATATATATATATATATATATATATATATATATATATATATATATATATATATAGACTTTTCTACGGTTTACCTTGAATGTGTCATATGCCTTGGTTCAGCCAGAGCAACGCCTCCCATATTCTCCTTCCTTAAGCGAATCAAAGAATTACAGTGAAGCAAACTCACCTCTTCATGGGGAATCCACTCCTCCTCTTCCCTTCTTATTCGCACACATGCCTTACTCTACTGTAAACACCTCTCACTCCGTTTCATAACTATCCATTTATTTCATACATTCGCAGCATCTTCCACATGCCTCTTCTATCTCTCCTATCAGACGCATTCTCCGGAACCATAAAAAGCCACACATGGTACGATCGCTTACTCTAAAGTACTTCTCTAATAAGTTCTTCAAAGCAAACTCACTCCTCGACTACATATCCATCCTCTAACCTCTCCTGAAAGCACACTGCTCCTCCTCAGTCTTCTACTCTGCGCACGCACCCACCCTCATCTATCACCGGCATCCCATACACCTCAAAAGGACACGACACATGCATTCTGGCAGTCCTCAGGTACCTCATTCTGGACCAAAGAAAACGTTGAACAGTCTGAAAAACCCAATCCAAACGGTCGTCCACTTCCTTGAGAAACTCGACTGCAATCCCATCCACTCCAGCCGCGCGCCCACACTTCCTCTTCAGCAGGGCTTTTACGACCTTCTCTCTTTTCACCCTACCATTCACCATGACCCTCTCACTCCGCATGCCACCGCGTCCCGAACACACCCACATCTCCCACCTCGTACAATACGTCTAACACATTCAATATGATCATTAGAGAGAGAGAGAGAGAGAGAGAGAGAGAGAGAGAGAGAGAGAGAGAGAGAGAGAATTATATCATCCAATTTCTAGGCTTCCATCAATCTCTTCCCTTCCAAAAGGAAAAAAAATACCCCTATAACCCTCGCCTCGTCCAATAACCCCTAAAGAAGAAGAACAAAAAAAATCTCATCCTTTAAAGAAAAAAAAAGGGGGGGCAAAATCCCTTCTGGGGCCCCTTGGTTAATCCTTTCATCACCCTAAACTCCAAAAATACAGCAACATGGACGATAATCCAGCCCCGGGCGACGGGCTGATGAGACGTAAGGATGATGTAACACCTGGTTGGCTTTTTGGTTGGCTTGAAGTACACAGCCAGGAACCTGCGCCACGACGGTACGACCCTAGGGCATGACGGTACGATCCTAGGGTACGACGGTACGATCCTAGGGTACGACGGTGCGATCCTAGGGCATGACGGTACGATCCTCGGGCATGACGGTCCGATCCTAGGGCATGACGGTACGACCCTACGGCATGACGGTAAGACCCTAGGGTACGACGGTAGGATCCTCGGGTACGACGGTACGATCCTAGGACACGACGGTACGATCCTAGGGTACGACGGTACGATCCTAGGGTACGACGGTATGATCCTCGGGTACGACGGTACGATCCTACGGTACGACGGTACGACCCTATGACACAACGGTAGGACCCTATGCGCACGACGCGCAACCTTTGAGCACGACAGTACGACCCCTTCAGCACGCCGGCATGATGGCCCGCCTGCTTGGCCTCTGGCCGTACCACCACACCAGAAGGGGTCGTACCGTCGTTGCTCAGGCGGGGTTTAACGACTTAACGAACGACTTGTCGTCGTGTCGTAATGTGGGACATGACGAGGGCAATGGCTGCTTGCTGAACCCCCCCCCCCTCCCCAACCACCACAAGCCTTGTTATGAGGTGGAGAGAGAGAGAGAGAGAGAGAGAGAGAGAGAGAGAGAGAGAGAGAGAGAGAGAGAGAGAGAGAGCACTTGTAATGACCACCTGACCAGGCCGGTCCACAGGTGTGACTGGTGCAGCTATGATCACTGATAGCAGTCAGGGCTACTACTGACCACCTACTGGTCCGGCGGTGATCAATACTAACAACATTTAGTGCCACTACTGGCCACTACTGGTCCAGGGGTGACCAATACTAACACTGAGGGACACTACTGACCACTATTGGCCTACCTACTGGTCCAGGGGTGATCAATACTAACACTGAGGGACACTACTGACCACTGCTGGCCTACCTACTGGTCCAGGGGTGATCAATACTAACACTGAGGGCCACTACTGACCACTATTGGCCTACCTACTGGTCCAGGGGTGATCAATACTAAAATTGAGGGCCACTACTGGCCTACCTACTGGTCTAGGGGTGATCAATACTAACACTGAGGGCCACTACTGGCCACAACTGGCCTACCTACTGGTCCAGGGGTGATCAATACTAACACTGAGGGCCACTACTGCTGGTACTCATCCCTGCTGGCCAGCC
This sequence comes from Panulirus ornatus, assembly GCF_036320965.1. Taxonomy (NCBI): domain Eukaryota; kingdom Metazoa; phylum Arthropoda; class Malacostraca; order Decapoda; family Palinuridae; genus Panulirus; species Panulirus ornatus. The sequence goes on along the minus strand of NC_092225.1, from coordinate 90,805,925 downwards.
TGCCTGCCTCCCTGCTACACTAGGTCCTCCCCCCCCCCTCACCCCTGGCGCGGTGCCAGACACACCAAACTGTAGCTGTCCGCATCTCGTACATCACCTGACCTCCATTTACTTAACAACACTTCCCTCCACTTACCCCGCGGGGGTTTCCCTCCACTTACCCATGGGGTTTCCCTACCTTCCTCCCTCCTCCCTCCCTCCCTCCCTTGACCCAGCAAACTGTGGCTATCTGCAACATGCACATCTTAGTCCTGCGGCATGACGCTGGCTTTCACAGATAGATAGACAAACTTGACTTTTCTTGATCTCTATTTATCTATCTAGATATGAGAGGTCTCTTTCCCCCCCTATAAATTCTACCCAGTCCAAACCCCCTCCTCCCCTTAAGATATACCCTCCATCCATACACTAAATACCCACATTATGTCACAGTGTAACAGAATTCCCATGATCCATCAAGGTGTTACGACACGCACATTCAAGGGGCGAATTTAGATGACCAGTGAATGATCTTCCGTTTTTTTTTCTTCTATCGAGAATCTGTTTAATTGCCTTTGCAAGTTAGTGTCAGATCATTAAAACTTCACAATGAACCACCAGTCTCTCTACTCTGGTTTCAAGGGTCGTACCGTCGTGCTCAATGGTCGTGCCGTCGTGCTCAATGGTCGTGTCGTCGTGCTCAATGGTCGTAACGTCGTGCTCAATGGTCGTGCCGTCGTGCTCAATGGTCGTGCCGTCGTGCTTAAGGGTCGTGCTCAATGGTCGTACCGTCGTGCTCAACGGTCGTACCGTCGCGCTCAAGGGTCGTAACGTCGTGCTCAATGGTCGTGCCGTCGTGCTCAAAGCTCGTACCGTCGTGCTTAAGGGTAGTGCCGTCGTGCTCAATGGTCGTGCTGTCGTGCTTAAGGGTCATGCCGTCGTGCTCAATGGTCGTACCATCGTGCTCAATAATCGTACCGTCGTGCTCAATGGTCATGCCGTCGTGCTCAATGGTCGTACCATCGTGCTCAATAATCGTACCGTCGTGCTCAATGGTCATGCCGTCGTGCTCAATGGTCGTACCATCGTGCTCAATAATCGTACCGTCGTGCTCAATGGTCATGCCGTCGTGCTCAATGGTCGTACCGTCGTGCTCAAGGGTCGTACCGTCGTGCTCAATGGTCGTGCCGTCGTGCTTAAGGGTCGTGCTCAATGGTCGTGCTGTCGTGCTCAAGGGACGCTCCGTCGTTCTCCCGGGTCGCACCCTCGTACCCATGGTGTCGTATACCGGCGTGCTCAACGGGTCGTACCGTCGAGCTCGGATCGCGTACCGTCATGCACCAAGAGCTTCGGAGAGAGAGAGAGAGAGAGAGAGAGAGAGAGAGAGAGAGAGAGAGAGAGAGAGAGAGAGAGAGAGAGAGAGAGAGAGATCCGCGGAAAATGGTAACACTTGGCAGGGACTGGCGCAGGAAATTCCTTCACGTTACGTTACGTCCTGAAGGTCGGAGGGAAGTACTGGCCTCACCTGGGGCCAGTTAAACACCAGAAACGACTGGAATGAACTGCAAGTGAAACACCACAGAAACGACTGGAATAAACTGCCAGTGAAACACCAGAAACGACTGGAATAAACTGCAAGTGAAACATCAGAAACGACTGGAATAAACTGCAAGTGAAACATCAGAAACGACTGGAATAAACTGCAAGTGAAACACCACAGACGACTGGAATAAACTGCAAGTGAAACATCAGAAACGACTGGAATAAACTGCAAGTGAAACATCAGAAACGACTGGAATAAACTGCAAGTGAAACACCAGAAACGACTGGAATGAACTGCAAGTGAAACACTACAGAAACGACTGGAATAAACTGCAAGTGAAACATCAGAAACGACTGGAATAAACTGCAAGTGAAACATCAGAAACGACTGGAATAAACTGCAAGTGAAACATCAGAAACGACTGGAATGAACTGCAAGTGAAACACCACAGACGACTGGAATAAACTGCAGGTGAAACATCACAGACGACTGGAATAAACTGCAAGTGAAACACCACAGACGACTGGAATAAACTGCAGGTGAAACATCACAGACGACTGGAATAAATTGTAAGTGAAACACCACAGACGACTGGAATAAACTGCAGGTGAAACATCACAGACGACTGGAATAAACTGCAAGTGAAACACCACAGACGACTGGAATAAACTGCAGGTGAAACATCACAGACGACTGGAATAAACTGCAAGTGAAACACCACAGACGACTGGAATAAACTGCAGGTGAAACATCACAGACGACTGGAATAAACTGCAGGTGAAACACCACAGACGACTGGAATAAACTGCAAGTGAAACATCAGAAACGACTGGAATAAACTGCAAGTGAAACATCAGAAACGACTGGAATGAACTGCAAGTGAAACACCACAGACGACTGGAATAAACTGCAGGTGAAACATCACAGACGACTGGAATAAACTGTAAGTGAAACACCACAGACGACTGGAATAAACTGCAGGTGAAACATCACAGACGACTGGAATAAATTGTAAGTGAAACACCACAGACGACTGGAATAAACTGCAGGTGAAACATCACAGACGACTGGAATAAACTGCAAGTGAAACACCACAGACGACTGGAATAAACTGCAGGTGAAACATCACAGACGACTGGAATAAACTGCAAGTGAAACACCACAGACGACTGGAATAAACTGCAGGTGAAACATCACAGACGACTGGAATAAACTGCAGGTGAAACATCACAGACGACTGGAATAAACTGCAAGTGAAACACCACAGACGACTGGAATAAACTGCAGGTGAAACATCACAGACGACTGGAATAAACTGCAGGTGAAACATCACAGACGACTGGAATAAACTGCAAGTTAAAGACCACACACGAATAGGAGTAAACTGCAAGTTAAACACCTCAGACGAATAGAATAAACCGCTCCCTAAAAACAGCAGACGAAAACAATAAAATGCAAAGTTAATGGCCTCAAACGTAAATAATAAACTGCCGACATGAGAAAAAAAAATACATTTTCGAGCATGTGAATTCAAGTGTTTGTATTTGCTCCAGATGATGACGGTCTGGCCTTAACCTGCCGTCATACCCACGGCACAAAGGTGGTACGTCGTGCACAAGGCCCGTGCTGTCGTGCACAAGGCCCACCGTGCACAAAGGTGGTACGTCGTGCACAAGGCCCCTGCTGTCGTGCACAAGGCCCACCGTGCACAAAGGTGGTACGTCGTGCACAAGGCCCACCGTGCACAAAGGTGGTACGTCGTGCAAATGGCCCGTGCCGTCGTGCACAAGGCCCGTGCCGTCGTGCACAAAGCCCCAGGCTTGACTTTCCTACACACAAATTTGACCACAGGAGCGGAGTCTTCTGAACACACACCCAGCCACACACGCTTGGCCTCTTCCCTCCCTCACACATACATGTGCCACGTAGCCAGGCAGCGACCCCGGGAGCGGACGAAGTAATGGCCTCATTCGACCACATCCACCCTCAAGCGGTCATGCGCACTGTACTATAGTACTGTCGTATGTGATATACCGACCCCTAGATGACCAACCAATATGTGTGTCAAACGCCACAACTCCTCCTCCCCTCCATCACCACACTAACCTCAATCCCCATCAGCCATCCTCCACTACATATAATGTAGTGACCTTACACCTCAATCCCACCTTACCTCCCCTACTATAATGCAACAACCCATCCACTCCTCACTCCGCCTCCAACCACCCCCGTCACCACACACACACACACATACACACACAGAGACCGCGCGCGCACCAGCCCTACAACTGACCTTCTTACAGCTGCAAGTACTGGCTGGTACTTCCAGCTGCGTCAGTTATCTGTCGACCTCACCACGATAATCCTCCTCCTCCTCCTCCTCCTCCCCAGCACCAGTGGGGCTACCACCATCGCCACAACCATGCGTCCTCCCACCACCACCACCACCACAACCACCAAACCGCCATCATCAGTACGACAACATCCACAACAATTCTCTAAAAATAAGAGGGCAATTACGATGGTTACTCCACTCCCAGTAACAATGCAACTACCGTCATTACTACGACATACTTCACAACCACAAGCGCCAGGAGAACCTCCGTAATCTATCAAAATTACCCACAACTACCACCCCCAACAGGCACCACGTCAACTACCACACACCACCAACACCGAACCAACAGGTACGGAAACACAACAACAACAACAACCTTGACAGAAGCCATCACAACTCACAACTTCATCCTAAACAACACCAAAACTACCACCAGTACCATAACTACCACCAGTACCATAACTACCACAACTACCAGCATCAGTGCCAATAACCCTTACCACCAGCACCACACCCAACACTAACCTACAGTACCACAACAAACATCACCCTGGGGGTAGCTGTGCCAGACAGACGCTAGTGGTTAGCGTCCTCAGCCCTCACACAAATGGCATCGGTTCGGATCCTGCTCTCATATATATATATATATATATATATATATATATATATATATATATATATATATACATACGTCCTGTCCTTGAAGTAGTTCTTACGACATGAGTAGCTGTTTGCGATGCCCATAAGAAACATATAAGGTGTTACACAAGTTTACGAATAACGGGACGATTCAGAAAGAAAAAAAATGTTCATACATACGACCAGAGTCATTCTCCTCATAATTACCCCGTTAGTAAAGATGATGACGGTAAAATACTGAAGAACTTGGAAGCATTAATATCTTTTTGAGAGGGGGAGAAGTATATTTTTTTGAGGGGGGGAGAAGTATATATATATATATATATATATATATATATATATATATATATATATATATATATATATATATATATATATATATATATATATTTACCAATATTCCCGTTGTCATGAAGGAAAACAAAACGAAGATATATTGAAGTAGAATGATCCGTACCAGGTGTGTGGGTAAGGAATATAATATATATACCGATGTAGGAGTTAGGATGACAGTGATGAGGTCCTCACACACACACACATACATGAGGACAACAAACACCGAACGTGCGACACTACGCGTCAACTGAGGGATAATGATATAAGGGGAGGAGCCACCATGACGAAGCAACGTAACGAAGGAGGAGAAAGAGAGAGAGAAAAAAGAGAGGGTTAATGATTTAAAAACGAAAGAACACAAAGAAGTCGTGGTGTGTGTGTGTGTGTGTGTGTGTGTGTGTGTGTGTGTGTGTGTGTGTGTGTGTGTGGTGGAGGGGGAGCGACGGAGGGACCCAGTCCTCCAAGACCTCACTGGTGTCAGGCCACCTCCTGGTGCTCCCCAGCCGCCCTGGTGCCTCACTCAGGGAAAGGTCGTCCTACTGAGGCAGGGAGGGAGGGAGTCAGGGAGGGAGTGGACGTTCTCTTGGACGTCCAGTTACCACCACGGTCGTCTGTGTGGTGCCTCAGCGGAGTGTGGGGGGGCGGGGGGGGGGGGGTCGTGCTAGAGCTGGCTGGGGTTCTCGGTGGGGAGGTGACAGTGGCGACAGTGGTTAGCTGGTGGGCACCAGTGACACTAGTGGTTGTGGCAGTGGGCTGGTGGTGTGGCTGGTACGATGAGGTACTACTGGTAGATTACACACACACACACACACACACACACACACACACACTTAACATAAATTCTTTTCCATTCAAGAGTTGGTTATATATATATATATATATATATATATATATATATATATATATATATATATATATATATATATATCCTGGAGACGTCTCCTTCCATCCAAGACAAATAATACTCAGGCAATTACGAAGTCTCAAAAAATATATATATGATACATTCTTATCGTCTAGAGTCACACCCACATCTCTCTCTCTCTCTCTCTCTCTCTCTCTCTCTCTCTCTCTCTCTCTCTCTCTCTCTCTCTCTCTCTCTCTCCCTTAATCACAGCACTGACATGTTGTTAAGTGTTCATTACGTGGCAAATTATGGCGCTTACAACGGCTCACAAGCGTTCCTCTCACAACGAAGATTCTTCTTTTAACTCACAGTAACAGTGGCAGCCCAGAGGATCCACAAGAGCGATCACATACCCTTAAATATCTTTATGAAAAAAATAAAAGAGGATCCTCCCCCCTTGCGACCCCCAAGCAACTCTCGAGAATATAAACATGAGCTGGTTATGAACGTGATTCATCATATACCAATCACAGTTGGAAAGTCGTTAATGAACGAATAATTAATTGATTCTACTTCTCATGTGCAAGTCATGATCAGCCAGACCATCACCATCTAACCTACCACACATCATCAACCACCATACCTACCACCACAACCACACATCATCAACCACCATACCTACCACCACCACCACACATCATCAACCACCACACATCACCACCAACCACACCTACCACCACAACCACACATCATCCACCACTACACCTACCACCACAACCACACATCATCAACCACCACACATCACCACCAACCACACCTACCACCACAACCACACATCATCCACCACCATACCTACCACCACCACCACACATCATCCACCACCACACATCACCACCAACCACACCTACCACCACAACCACACATCATCCACCACCATACCTACCACCACAACCACACATCATCAACCACTACACCTACCACCACAACCACACATCATCAAATACCACACATCACCACCACTACACCTACCACCACAACCAAACATCACCACCAACCACACCTACCACCACAACCACACATCATCAACGAATCAACCACCAACCACCACCACACATCACCACCACCAACCAACCAATCACCACCGCCACCAACCAACCAATCACCACCGCCACCAACCAACCAATCACCACCGCCACCAACCAACCAATCACCACCGCCACCAACCAACCAATCACCACCGCACACCACCACCATCTAAGACCTTGCTCCTCGTTCGCGGACGTGCGTGACGTCACTCGGGCCGGAGCGCGCGCGTTCCTTGAGTGGTGGTCGACCGAGCGCACAAGAGCGGATTCAAGGACCGTTTGCGCATGGCCGGGCACTGACGTAATGACGCGAACACGTGAACAAAAAAAAAAAGGATAGAAAAATAAGATATGACGAGCGATGATGTAAAATGGATCTGTAGTCTTTTTTTATTTATTTTGGGTACAGTTGATAAAGAGATGAAAAAAAAAAAAATAATGAGAATACGATTAACTCAAAAGTGTCCATAATTCAAATGAATATTAAAGTTGGGGGATGAGTTCTGAAATGGATACGTGTAATCAAAACACGAACATAAACACACACACACACACACACACACACACACACACACACACATACACACACACACACACACACACACGCATATCTTCTTTTTCATTTTTGTTCGCCATTTCCCGCGCTAACAAGGAGCGCAAGGAAGTCTCTCTCCCTTGCTCATAACCACTCTCTAGCTGTCATATATAATCCAACAAACCTAGAGCATCTCTCTCTCTCTCTCTCTCTCTCTCTCTCTCTCTCTCTCTCTCTCTCTCTCTCTCTATCTATCTATCTATCTATCTATCTATCTATATATATATATATATATATATATATATATATATATATATATATATATATATATATATATATATATATATATCCTGAAGGCGTTGTAGATGAAAATGAGGATAAAATATAAGATTCTCACATACATATAAACATGACCTATATACGACTAAGCTGATAATGAAGGAACTTTGCTCTCTAGCTCAACTCACGCAAAACTCCGTGTGTGTGTGTGTGTGTGTGTGTGTGTGTGTGTGTGTGTGTGTGTGTGTGTGTGTGTGACGAGGTAGTGCCTTCTGCATGGCCTTCTGCAGAAGAGGGTCACCAGGCCCAACCATACAGAGGGACGTGTGCTGGAGGAATGACGTGTTCCACTTTCCCCTCCCCCAGCTGATACAGTCATTACAGCTGATTAGTGCTGTAGCAGGCTGCTCCCTGGCTCTCAGGTTACATAAGAATACAGGGGGTTTGATAGGGAGTAAGATTGATGGAGGGAGGGTGAGGGAGGGAGGGTGAGGGAGGGAGGGAGGGAGGGGGAAAACTGTTGGAGAGGATGATGGAGGAATATGATATCATGGGCAGGGGGTGATAAGAGGGAGGATAAGGCCAGCCAAGTGAGTGATGGAGGTATGAGGGTGAGGGAGGAAAAAAATACGATGGAATGGTGATGATGGAGGAGGAGGAGGAGGAGGATGAGGAGGAGGAGGTGGAGGGTGGCAGTGTAAATGGGTGATGGTGAGACTGGTGGAGGTTGTCGTGATGAGAGGGAGACGTGGTGGCGACGGAGGGGTGAGAGAGAGGAAGCAGCAAGGTAGTGATGGTGATGGGAAGAGGGAGTGGACCATCAGTGGCGAGGGAGATTATGAGTTATGAAGGGAATAGTGAAGGAATAGTGCGTGAGAAAGTAATAGTGAGGAAACAGTGGTGGTGGGGGTGGTGGAGAATGAGGGATCCACCACCAATGGTGTTGGTGGTGGTGAGGGAGAATGAGGGAAGCACCAACACCAGACACAGGCCAATCTTCTCTACACACCTCCCACACACAACACAGTGCGCCACACCCACCCAGCTATCTTCACACCCCACCCCCACCCACCCCTGCCCCTCCCCCATAACAACACCAGCCTTCAGTCCTTCCCCCTTCCCCTCCCCCCCTGTCAACATGTACATCAAGAAAACTAAATCTCTGAAATAACAAATATATAAATATATACCTTGCTTCAGCAAGACAAGAAGAAGAAAAAACAAGACTTTCCTGATTAGACACTTTGCTTGGCTCAGCATTCCTACCCCCACTAAAAGGCTTAAAAGGCTGATCTGATTTAGCTACAAATGACGCTAGAAGGACTCTCTCTCTCTCTCTCTCTCTCTCTCTCTCTCTCTCTCTCTCTCTCTCTCTCTCTCTCTCTCTCTCTCTCTCTCTTCTATGACTTCACAGACTCTGCCCACGACTCTACCTACTGACATCCTCTCACCGAGACTGACTTCGCTGTGGTCCGCACGAAGACAAGAGGTCAAGCTGGCACAAGAGGTTAAGCTGGGACAAGAGGTCAAGCTGGGACAAGAAGAGGTCAAGCTGGGACAAGAGGTCAAGCAGACACAAGAAGTCAAGATGACCGATTCTATTTTCACCCACAAACACAAGGGTCTTATCCTTGTGCAAGCCCAACACACACACAGTGCGACCCTTGAGTACGATGGCACGACCCTGCACATGATGGCTTGATCATGAAGAAGAAGCAGATCAAAGGCCAAGCCACCAGGGGTCGTACCGTCGTACTCAAGGGTCGTACCGTCGTACTCAAGGGTCGTGCCGTCGTACTCAAGGGGTCGTACCGTCATACTCAAGGGATCGTACCGTCATGCTCAAGGATCGTACCGTCATGCTTAAGGTGGTCGTACCATCATGCTCAAGGTGGTCGTACCGTCATGCTCAATGTGGTCGTACCATCATGCTCAAGGAGGTCGTACCGTCATGCTTAAGGTGGTCGTACCATCATGCTCAAGGGGTGACAAGTTCTTAACAAACCAAGCAGCATCCACCTCAGCTCTTGTGAACCAATCTTCCATTCTACCACTGGGACATCCACCACCAGCCTACACTCCACGAACGTTTGAATAATAATCTACGACACGGAGGGAGGAAAAAAAAGGGGGGGCAAAAAACGCAATAAACTACACTAAACGTATGACGTTATCACTGCGTTAGAACGACTGACGTTCTCCGCTGAGGAACGGCACCTGATTTGCTTTGCCTCAACCATAAAAGGACAACGGAGTTACCCCTCCCTAGATCTCCTCCTGCTCCATCATCATCTCGATCTCCTCCTCCTCCATCATCATCTTCTTCTGACCTTCCTCGGACATTTCTTATTTGCTGTCGCTCTTCTCGAGACCCAACTCATCCACCCGAGCCGCGAAGTGGGTCGGTGGGTCGTTGGCTCCCGCCGGCCATGGGTATAGTGGATAAGTGACTGTTATATGTATATGAATACAGAACACGAGCGTTAATTTCTTTTTTTTTATTATTTCTGCCGCACGAGCGGCTCATTCATTGTGCACTCCTACCCTCCATCCTGTGGGCGGTGGCGCAAAGGAGGATATAAAGGACACTAAATGGTCCAGGCCTGGACTAGTGGGCCTCAGTGATTGTAATACCTAACAGGTTACAGTGTGAGGATAGTGTTAACATGGTCTGGGTAACACAATAAACCATTCGGTGGTTTACGTGGTATGTGAAGTTTACGACAGCTGTACAACAACAATGATTGGTCTACGCTTCAAGATATATATATATATATATATATATATATATATATATATATATATATATATATATATATATATATATATAATAACAACTGACGTATCTACAACCAGCAAAGTTATGATACTTCTCAAGTATTCGAGGTGGTGGAACAATGTTGTGGATGAAATGTTTACACATATCTTAAAATGTTTAGCAAATATCGTCTCTGAACTCACTGATTGTACAACAGTTCAGTACATAACGTTGTGGGGTGTGAGGGGGTCGCTTTGTTGACAAAGTTTACATTTGCTCTCCCTTCGTCATCAACAGCAGCAGCAGCAGGAGGAGGGAGGAAGTCCCTCATGAATATCTATTGCCTAACTTAGGTCAGACGACAACTACATCAACATGTCTACCAATCCTGTTCATGAAAACCATATATACTGTTCTTCATGCATGATACTATGGTGATATATGAACCTGCTTGCGTTAATTTCACATCTACAGTCTACAAGATTTTTGTTTTTTTATTATATGTTTGAATCATAGTGTTTAAGTGTATTCGCAGGTAGAGCCAGGGATGGGTCATCTACTTCACCCTTCAAGACAGACAGATGTTCTGGTCAGTTCGTCATCATGTATTCTGACCCCCACAGTATGGGGGATGGAACCCAGAGACAGTGGACTCTAAAGGCCAGCGTGAGTCATAATTTTGTTATACCTGCGTCGTGCGTCAGACACAAGCACACGACACTCACAATGAAGCGAGTTTAATACCAAAGAGAATCACGTACAATGACACTAACGCACACGGGGGGTTAACATAGTTCGAGACCATAAGGATTGCAAATAGATCCGTCTGGAGAGGGACGCCCAATCACTGGCCTCTAGGACCAAGTTATCGTTATAATCGTCATAGCAGTCCCCACTACCACCACCACCAGCAGCAGTGGTGTGTTGTACGGTACCATCTGTATATATATAGCTAGTGAGGGACTTTGATCAGTGATCACGGTTTCAATGGGGTAACGAGCGTCATTATATACTCTCGTGCTAAGCTCAGGCTCTAACCTGAGTGCAGAGGCGTTAGGAGGAAATTTGTTACGTTAATTTCCTCCCATTGGGGGCATAGTGCTACAGTCATCTCTCATGGTAAAGTTCACGTATACCATACATTCGAAGCCTATTCCCAGCTGTAGTGACTCATATGGATGGAGGTCTCCTATTTGAGAAGGAGGAGAAGGAGGAGGAGGAGGAGGAGGAGGAGGAGGAGGAGGAGGAGGAGGAGGAGGTTCGGAGGGCTTCCTTACATGAATTGGGATGTGTTTGTTTGAGCATCTGCATCCCAATTAGTATCTGTCTCTGATACCAGGAAGACCAGGCTCTTTCATCATCTTTTGTTGTTTTAGGGCAGCCATGAATGATTCTCACAGCTTCATTCTGTATTTTCTCAAGCCTTCCATTCCAAGCCTTCTCTCAGGCGTTGGAGCAAGCAGAGGAGTAGTATAATCAATCATAGAGCGGATGTAAGCGATGTATATCACTGTAAGTATTCTGACACTGGCCCCAGACTAAGAGGGTCGTCGTGGGCAAGCTACCACCTCTGAGTGCCCGAAACCTCACCCTTACCTATGTGGTTAAGTCTAGATACAATACAAGGTTTGTACCTCTAATCAAAGATACCAGTACTTCTTTACATAATCAATCTGGGACCCGTTCATCATTATAATACATGTGGGACCCGTTCATCATTATAATACATCTGGGACCCGTTCATCATTATAATACATCTGGGACCCGTTCATCATTATAATACATCTGGGATCCGTTCATCATTATAATACATCTGGGACCCGTTCATCATTATAATACATCTGGGACCCGTTCATCATTATAATACATCTGGGACCCGTTCATCATTATAATACATCTGGGACCCGTTCATCATTATAATACATCTGGGACCCGTTCATCACTGTAATCTCTCTGATGACACCCCTTCTTTCAGGAGGACGTCTGTTGAGGACTTTGGTTTCGTCAGGAGAGATGACCAGACCTAACCTTCAACAGGTATCTGACACATGGCTGAATACAGTAAAGTGTATCATTATACCCAGAGGTTTTAATCATGATATCGTCAGCATAGCTATGCATAAAGCATTCGGCAGTCGTGGGTAAGGACTGAAGAAGGGAGTTAATTAGAACACTGCACAAGATGGGGTTAAGCACACCGGCCTGCTGAGTATTAAAACTGAAACTCTTTGATTCGCTTGTGTCCCTATAGAGCAGGATCGATGACTGGTAAAACTGAGGAGTCGGGACCCGAGAACACCAGTGGGGCAGATGTGGGAGAACCAAGCAGAGAGTGGGGGAAGGACATTGCTGTGGGTGTGGTAGTGGTCACTACGGGTGTAGGGGGCTGAGACTGTAAGGATCCCCCCACCCAAGGCGGTGGTAGGTGTGGAGACAGGGGGTGAGCAGGGACGCCCCCACCCTGTGCCCACGTACACCAACGGTAATGACACTTCACACAGGGTGTGTCTCCAACCTACATGAGTCTACTAGTTCTTCGCATCACGACCAGCGGCGCACGTCCCACACCTGGGGTGGTACACCTGCAGATCTTGGCTACACGACCCCATCCACTCCCTCATCGCTGGTGGCATATGAAATATCCAAGGCGAGGGGTGATGTGAGGGTGAGGGAACGTATACAGAGATCCTGTAGGACCTTCCCAATGCAAGGCATGAGGAGAGATTCCCCGTGATGGCTGGCTCACAGCTGGGGCAGTCGTCCAGGACTGATGACTGACGACTCGGTCAGACGTGGAGAAGAGAACACACGGTCCACAGCCTCGTTAAAACACCATGCACACCCAACGCGTTCCTGACGGCGTGGTCCACGGTGTCAGCGAGGCTGTAAAAGACGCCCCGTGTGTTACGAGCGCCGCCGCATCACGCGTTACCGTAGGCGTTACCAAAAAGTCACGTCCGAGGCACAAATCACTCACCCCCCTCACCCCCCTCACCCCGGGGTGTCCATCACAGCACCAGTCATTACCACACCACAACTCACCAGGCGCGAGACAGGGGTCACCAGGGGTCACCCGACGGGGCATCAGGCCCGTAGGGTTGAGGCATCAGGTCCTGCACCAGACGTGGACTGGGGGAGAGGGGGGGAGGGGGGGCAGGAGTGTGCTGCTGGGGTGGGGCAGGAGTGTGCTGCTGGGGTGGGGCAGGAGGGTGCTGCTGGGGTGGGGCAGGAGTGTGCTGCTGGGGTGAGGCAGGAGGGTGCTGCTGGGGTGAGGCAGGAGTGTGCTGCTGGGGTGGGGCAGGAGGGTGCTGCTGGGGTGGGGCAGGAGTGTGCTGCTGGGGTGAGGCAGGAGTGTGCTGCTGGGGTGAGGCAGGAGGGTGCTGCTGGGGTGGGGCAGGAGTGTGCTGCTGGGGTGAGGCAGGAGGGTGCTGCTGGGGTGAGGCAGGAGTGTGCTGCTGGGGTGTGGCAGGAGTGTGCTGCTGGGGTGAGGCAGGAGGGTGCTGCTGGGGTGGGGCAGGAGGGTGCTGCTGGGGTGGGGCAGGAGCGTGCTGCTGGGGTGGGGCAGGAGTGTGCTGCTGGGGTGAGGCAGGAGTGTGCTGCTGGGGTGGGGCAGGAGGGTGCTGCTGGGGTGAGGCAGGAGTGTGGAGGGAGAGAGGGTGCGGAGGACTCAGACAAGGGCTGTTCTTGGAGGCCAGCAGAAGTCCCCGCTCCTCGTCCCACACCACAATGGAGGACTCGCCCCCTGCTCCCCCACACACACACGATCACCTTCCGTTACTTCCCTCACCCACATCTACTCCCACAACTCACTACCCACCAACACCACCACTCCCACCATCACCTTCGAAACTGAGAGCCTCTCTTATCGCCGCCATTTCCGGTCATCTTACAGCTGTAACCTGTGGACAGTTAGCAGGAAGGAGGGAACTGTTCACCACTGATGGAAATGTTCACCGTTCACTCGGCCATGAGTCACGACCCACCAAGAACAGGCAAAAAAAAATGGTATAGTTCTAAAAACTCGACCTCTCGCTGACATCCCAATTAGCTGGGACATATTGTGGCGAATCCTGATAGCGGGATAGCCATCCCACGACCAACAACACAGCTCACAAAAATGGGGTATGTGCGTGTGGGTGTGGGTGTTATACACATACACTTGGTCATGCACGATACACTTGGTTCATGCACAATACACTTGGTTCATGCACGATACACTTGGTTCATGCACGATACACTTGGTTCATGCACGATACACTTGGTTCATGCACGATACACTTGGTCATGCACAATATCTTGGTCATGCACGATACACTTGGTTCATGCACAATACACTTGGTTCATGCACAATACACTTGGTCATGCACAATATCTTGGTCATGCACAACATCTTCGTCATGCACAATATCTTGGTCATGCACAATATCTTGGTCATGCACAATATCTTGGTCATGCACAATACACTTGGTTCATGCACAATACACTTGGTTCATGCACAATACACTTGTTTCATGCACAATACACTTGGTCATGCACAATATCTTGGTCATGCACGATACACTTGGTTCATGCACAATACACTTGGTCATGCACAATATCTTGGTCATGCACAATACACTTGGTTCATGCACAATACACTTGGTCATGCACAATATCTTGGTCATGCACAATATCTTGGTCATGCACAATATCTTGGTCATGCACAATATCTTGGTCATGCACAATATCTTGGTCATGCACAATATCTTGGTCATGCACAATATCTTGGTCATGCACAATACACTTGGTTCATGCACAATACACTTGGTTCATGCACAATACACTTGGTCATGCACAATATCTTGGTCATGCACAATACACTTGGTTCATGCACAATACACTTGGTCATGCACAATATCTTGGTCATGCACAATACACTTGGTTCATGCACAATACACTTGGTTCATGCACAATACACTTGGTCATGCACAATATCTTGGTCATGCACAATATCTTGGTCATGCACAATACACTTGGTTCATGCACAATACACTTGGTCATGCACAATATCTTGGTCATGCACAATACACTTGGTTCATGCACAATACACTTGGTCATGCACAATATCTTGGTCATGCACAATACACTTGGTTCATGCACAATACACTTGGTCATGCACAATATCTTGGTCATGCACAATACACTTGGTCATGCACAATATCTTGGTCATGCACAATACACTTGGTCATGCACAATACACTTGGTCATGCACAATACACTTGGTCATGCACAATATCTTGGTCATGCACAATACACTTGGTCATGCACAATATCTTGGTCATGCACGATACACTTGGTCATGCACAATACACTTGGTCATGCACAATACACTTGGTCATGCACAATACACTTGGTCATGCACAATACTCTGGGTCATGCACAATACACTTGGTCATGCACAATACACTTGGTCATGCACAATACTCGTACTGGTATACAATGGTTCACGTACACCTGCTGTGGCTCCATGCTTAACATCCACATTCTACACTTGAGGGTCTGCCCTTGGGAAATGGTGGGTTGCTTTCTCACAACCACTGTGTCTGAGGGCACGACTACACCAGCTGTGGTTGATGGTGAGGTCGTGGTGATGGGAGGGAGTGAGAGGGATGCGAGGGAGTGGTAGTTAGGGAGGGAGCGACGTGATGGTATGGGAAGAGTAATGGAGGGATGGTGAAGGAAAGGGAGGGAGCGAGTGACTGACGGTGAGGGAGGCAGTGGCTGACAGTGAGGGAGGAAGTGACTGACGGTGTGGGAGGGAGTGGCTTACAGTGAGGGAGGGGGTGACTGAGGTGAAGGAGGGAGTGGCTGACAGTGAGGGAGGGAGTGACTGACGGTGGGGGAGGGAGGGACAATAATGAAGGCAGTGAGGGAGGCCATGGTAGCGTATGTGATGATCAGGGAGCATATGTACAGCAAAGGACAGATAAGAGTGGACTTGGTGGCCTATGAGGAGGTTATCTGCCGGGGGACAGAAATAGTATCTTACATTTTTAATCTGTGTGGATGGAGACAGAACAGTACAGCAGAAGGCTCCTCCCCGCCCACTACTATAGATGGAGACAGGACAGTACAGCAGAAGGCTCCTCCCTACCCACCACTATAGATGGAGACGGGACAGTACAGCAGAAAGCTCCTCCCTACCCATCACTATAGATGGAGACAGGACAGTACAGCAAAAGGCTCCTCCCTACCCATCACTACAGATGGAGACAGAACAGTACAGCAGAAGGCTCCTCCCTACCCACCACTATAGATGGAGACAAGACAGTACAGCAGAAGGCTCCTCCCCGCCCACCACTATAGATGGAGACGGGACAGTACAGCAGAAGGCTCCTCCTCCCCCACCCACCACCGGTTCATCAGACGGCAGCAGGTACGGGAGTGGCATCATTGATAAGTTCCTCTTGGGTTGTGCTGGCCGGAGACCAGGTGTTGGTGATGGTGGCAGCAGTGATGGTGGTACCAACAGTGATGGTGGTTGTAGTGCTTGTGGTACAGGTCATGGTGATGGAAGCAGCGGGGGTATATATGGCAATAGGGAGGGCCGAGGGGGAAGAGGTACATTACTGTCTTTTAGTCTGTATGTATGGTGGTGATGTAAACAGTGACACTGTGGTGGAAACAGTGACAGTGTGGTGTTACGGCGATGGTAACGACAGTCACGAGCCGTTGTTGTGACAGCGACGGCGCTACGGTTACAACAATAACGGGATTGTACTTCGAGACGTCGCGCGTGACAGTACAGCGTCGTGGTGGTGGTAATGGTCGTGGTGGTGTTGGTAATGGTAGTGGTGGTAGTGGTGTTAGTGGTAGTGACTGAGACGTTTTGCAGCGAGACGGAAGTCCTCCTCAGGCAGCCCCCGCAGCAGCTGATGACGGTGGTGTAATGACAGCGGAAGCGGCCGCCTCAGAGGGACGGAAGTAAAGCGGCCGCTGAGGAGAAAGTGGCCACGGAAGAGGGACGAGATGAAGGAGAGGAGGAGGAGGAGGGTTGGGGGCGTGTACCGCAGCCTTACGGTCCGGTACGGTGACCTTTGACCTGTCCAGCAGCCACATTTACCAGCCGGGGGGGGCCAGCGACGCACCTGCAGAACTGACTTAAGTAACACTTGGTCGTCAGTACAACGTGAAGCTAACCTTCTCTATCTTCCCTACAACCACCACCCCTCCCCCTCCTCTGTCGTCAGGCCTGCCTGGTCATCATAACTCCCAGATCATCAATACCATGTGAAGCCGCCAATCTTCCTGATCATTATCACCACTACCACCAACCCCACATCATCAGACCTGACGGGTCATTACCACTCGTACATCAACGCTCTCCCACACACCACCACTATCCTGCTACCACAGCTGGTCATCAGTAACATCCAAGACTCGCCCACATCATCTCTCACATCACGACAGCCCGTTGATCACCACCGCTAAACACAAGCCCCTCACCACCACCACCACCACCACAGCCACCACCTCCTCACATCACCAGTACACATCCCTCAGGTCACCACCACACCCACCCTGGGTCACCACATCACCAATACACAGCCCTCAGCTGACCACCACACCCACCCTAGGTCACCACATCACCAGTACACAGCCCTCAGGTCACCACCACACCCACCCTGGGTCACCACATCACCAGTACACAGCCCTCAGGTCACCACCACACCCACCCTAGGTCACCATATCACCAGTACACAGCCCTCAGGTCACCATCACACCCACCCTGGGTCACCACATCACCAGTACACAGTCCTCAGGTCACCACCACACCCACCCTAGGTCACCATATCACCAGTACACAGCCCTCAGGTCACCAGCACACCCACCCTGGGTCACCACATCACCAGTACACAGTCCTCAGGTCACCAGCACACCCACCCTGGGTCACCACATCACCAGTACACAGTCCTCAGGTCACCATCACACCCACCCTAGGTCACCATATCACCAGTACACAGCCCTCAGGTCACCATCACACCCACCCTAGGTCACTACATCACCTGTACACAGCCCTCAGGTCACCAGCACACCCACCCTGGGTCACCACATCACCAGTACATAGTCCTCAGGTCACCACCACACCCACCCTGGGTCAACACATCAACCACAATGCATTACGGATAAAATCGAACACATAAGTGATTCCACACCGGTCATCTCCACGGAGGCCAGTACCACCATCACCACCACCCACCTGCCCACGCCTACCTGTTCTACCACCCACCTGCCCACAGTCCATCTGTCCTACCACCCACCTGCCCACAGTCCATCTGTCCTACCACCCACCTGCCCACAGCCCACACTGTGACACCAGTGAGGCCGAAACACCTGAACGTCAGGTACAAAAATCCTACTTCGTCGACTGATATACACAGTAACTGAACCAACTGACAATTTCAAGGGCTTTCATGCTCCAAAAGGACTCCAACAGTTCCCTGCTCCTGCGTGGAGTGCAACCTTGAAGCTGTAGGAACCCCTTAAAAGGGGTCCTGGTGGTATATTACATATGTCTTCACCAAATAACAATGACTGAGCACATTTTAAAAGACAGGTTTTTTTTTCACTTCCTACCAAATTCGTAAATACTTTCCCTCATCAAACTGTATATATCAATTAAGGCCCGGCCTTGATCTGCACTTTTCTCCGTGATTGGAGCCTCTAATATATATATATATATATATATATATATATATATATATATATATATATATATATATATATATATATATATATATATATATATATATATCCAGTAACACTTGTTTACAAATGGCGTCTCAGCTACGTCTCTTCTTTGTGTACCTAACCGACTGTTCTACGTCTTCAATCTCATCTTTGTATCTCCCCTGACAATGTGATCATTACACGAAAGTGCACTTGGGAACATATCGTGCTTCATTTTCCCAGTGGTTATCAGCAAATACCAGATCATGCGTATCTCTGTAACCTCTTGTTTTATATATATATATATATATATATATATATATATATATATATATATATATATATATATATATGGATGCGAGAGGCAAGGCCATTTAATCTCACTGCAACTCAAAAGCAGAACGTCCAGCAGGACCTTCCATTGTCGCCCAGTATAAAAGGAGGCAGCCACACGCCCTCAAGAAAGTGTCATCCCACAGTAGAAAGATCATGAGAGGTTCACAGAGGAGTAAAAATGTGCTTGGAAATAACCTCTAAAAACTTCAGAGCAGACAGAAGGATCGAGGTGGTGGAGCAGAGACGGCGAGAAACGGAGATGAGAGAGAGAGAGAGAGAGAGAGAGAGAGAGAGAGAGAGAGAGAGAGAGAGAGAGAGAGAGAGAGAGAGAGAGAGAGAGAGAGAGAGAGAGAGAGAGAGCCATGACGAGTGACCAGCTCTTACGGAGAGTTCCAAGTAAGTCAGGCAGAGTTACAAGGAGGCCAGAGCAAGTAACACGTAACCGGTGTGAGTTACAGGAAGCTACAGTGTGTTACATAAACCACGTTATGTTACACGTAACGAGTGAGAGTTACAGGAAGCCAAAGTATGTCACGTGACACCCACGTAAGTTGCAATGAGTCAGGGAGTTACGAGCAGCTGATGAGTTACCGAACAGGTGGGAAGAGTGACAAGCAATCACGGAGAGTGACAAAACCAGCCAAGAGGAGTCGCAAGCAACCAGGGAAGGAAACGAAACAGCCACTGACACAGATGCAAGCAACCAGGATGAGCAACATAGCGGCCACATATATGGACAGTCACACGAAGTAAGAGGCGTTACAGCAAAGCCAAAGTGGAGGCGTTACAGAGCAGTGCGTGACACGATGGTGGAGCGTTACCAAATCGACACCACGAAAGAGAGAGAGAGAGAGAGAGAGAGAGAGAGAGAGAGAGAGAGAGAGAGAGAGAGAGAGAGAGAGAGAGAGAGAGAGAGAGAGAAAGACTCTCTCAAAAAACAAACACGTAAAGTCTGGTGAAATGACCACCACAGAATCACACCACAGACAACGGCCGTTACAACGGCGGTCACGCAGAGTCACAGTACAGCCAGGGGGGTGTGACGTGACGGTCACCCATCCGCACCTGTGATACAGTTATGGAGAGTTACAGTACAGTTATGGAGAGTTAAAATACAGCCATGGAGTTGTAATACAGCCATGGAGAGCTGTAATACAGCCATGGAGTTGTAATACAGCCATGGAGAGTTGTAATACAGCCATGGAGAGTTGTAATACAGCCATGGAGAATTGTAATACAGCCATGGATAGTTGAAATACAGCCATGGATAGTTGTAATACAGCCATGGATAGTTGTAATACAGCCATGGATAGTTGAAATACAGCCATGGAGAATTGTAATACAGCCATGGAGAGTTGTAATACAGCCATGGAGAGTTGAAATACAGCCATGGATAGTTGTAATACAGCCATGGAATCACAACAGGCCCCTAGGGAGTTACAATACAACCATGGAGAGTTACAATATAGCTATGGAGAGGCGGAGAGTTACAACATGAACACTGAGAGTTACCAACATAGCCATAGTCAGTCAGGGGCAGCCACAGAGGAAAGAGATATATTCCCACTCATGAGGCATAAAGAGAAAATATGCCTGGGTCTTAATTAGACAATATATATATATATATATATATATATATATATATATATATATATATATATATAATATATATATATATATCCGCTGCCAGATCCACTCCCAGATATCTAAACGCGGGAGACAGCGAAAAAAAAAAAAAAAAAAAAAAAATATATATATATATATATATATATATATATATATATATATATATATATATATATATATATATATATTATTCATTATACTTTGTCATTGTCTCCCACGTTAGCGAGGTAGCGCAAGGAAACAGACGAAAGAATGGCCCAACCCACCCACATACACATGTATATATATATATATACGATGCCGGGAGAGCCTACACATGTCCAGTGTTGTATCAGAACCATTGTAGAAATGAGGCAAGTAATGAGGAGAGGAAGACGGAGACTATAGTGTGAGGAGAGGCTACACAGTGAGGGGGAAAGAGAAGAATGTCAGAAAGGATAGTAAAATAAAAAGTGAGGGGAAGAGGGAAAGAAAGAAGTAAGTAAAAGTGGGAGAAGAGTGAAAGAAAGAAGTAAAAGTGTGGGAAAGAGGAAAAGAAAGAAGTAAAAGTGAGGGAAAGAGGAAAAGAAAGAAGTAAAAGTGAGGGAAAGAGGAAAGAAAGAAGTAAAAGTGAGGGAAAGAGGAAAAGAAAGAAGTAAAAGTGAGGGAAAGAAAGAAGTAAAAGAGAGGGAAAGAGGAAAAGAAAGAAGTAAAAGTGAGGGAAGGAGGAAAAGAAAGAAGTAAAAGTGAGGGAAAAGGGAAAAAAGAAGTAAAAGTGAGGAGAAGAGGGAAGGAAAGAAGTAGGGGAAAGTGGGGGAAGTAGGGGAAGTGAGGGAAAGAGGGAAGGAAAGAAGTAGGGGAAAGTGGGGGAAGTAGGGGAAGTGAGGGAAAGAGGGAAAGAAAGATGTAAAGTGAGGGGAAGAGGAAAAGAAAGAAATAGTGAGGGAAAAGGGAAAAAAGAAGTAAAAGTGAGGGGAAGAGGGAAGGAAAGAAGTAAAAGTGAGGGGAAGAAGGAAAGAAAGAGGTAAAAGTGAGAAGAGGGTAAGAAAGGAGTAAAAGTGAGGGGAAGAGGGAAAGAAAGAAGTAAAAATGAGGGGAAGAGTATAAGAAAGAAGTATAAGTGAGGGGAAGAGGTAAAGAAGTAAAAGTGAGGGGAAGAAAGAAAAGTGAAACCGACTTGCTGAATGTCGGGATTTTGTCTTGAGAAAAAACAACATACAAATCTCTCTTGTTAACATGGTAGTGGGAGGCGAGGGTGGAGGAAGCGCTCTCACAGCAGCAGGTACCATCTACCCACACCACCAAGGGAACGGGTAAGTGGGAAGGTCTACACTCCCCAGGTTGACTGTAAGGACATCGCCCATGGCTGCAGCAGAGGACATCGGGAGGGATGACAGTGTTGTCCCACTCCCCCAATGGGGTGTGGTGGAAATGGGGGTACTGTAGTGATGGCGGTCTGGGAAAGGGTAGATAGGGACTTCTGTGGCAGTGGTGGTAGCGGTGTGTAGCCGGGGCGGGAGGAAGTGTGTGGACTGAGAATGTTCTGTGGGCAGGACAGATAACAGAAGTCTTCTTGATGGTCTGTGACCAGATTCTCTGCTGGAGGACATTACATGAGCAGGACTAACACGAGGCCTGATGGTCTATGGCCATCAGGTTATCTGCCGGAGGATAGCGATCATACACTCAGTTCCTATCAGAGACAGAGAGGATTGTACAGCAGAAGAGTGTGCCTAAGGGGGGACGGCGGCTCTGGGAAGAGTGTGGTAGCGGAATTGGAGGACCAAAGAAAGGTGAGGCGCTGGCGAGACAGACGCAAGTCGAGGGTGTAAACGTTGTGGTGTCGTGGTAAGGTACCGACCGCGCTGGTGGTGTAGGGGACTAGCTGTATACAGAGGAGGTAGTGGCCTCGGGGTGGCGAGACTGTGTGTTCCCCTGGTGCATGCGAGCAACGAAGACGACCGTTTACAGGGGCACAACAGACCAACACAGGGACCTCACTGAACGAGGTGTGAGCACGACAATGGCCTGTGCCAGCCAGGCTGAGACCCGGCCAATCTAACAAACAAAAACCCTGATCTTGATCTCACACTGTGACTAACGTAAACAGCTCACAATCTAACACCTCACGTCCATTAGCAACGTCTCACACCCCCACACACATACATCTCTCTACCTCCTTACCGCCCGTCTCAAATAAAGATCCCCAAGTTTACGTGAAGAACAAGAAACTAGAAGACGTGGAGGACAGATCTGCCGGGCGGTGGGGAAGATACACATCTTGGGTAAACCCGAGGCCACAGGGGAATCTCTCCCTTGTGCAAGAGGACATTGGCCACAAGTTACACTGACCCGGGGTGACCTGTGTCATGGCTGGGGGACCCGAGGTGTTGCCACGTGTCGCCGGGTTCATCATCCCTCTCCCACCCACCCACACCAAGACCTCACTACACTCTTAAGTCCAGAGGCGTGCTCATCCCGCCGCGTCAGGAGAAAGACGAGCAAGGAGTGAGTGAGGGGGTGGGTGGTGGGGTTTGGTACGTGCTGGCTGAACAGTTACCCTCCGAACATGACGGGGAACACACAGGTTTGCCTGGCAGAACTCGTCTGGGAAGCCAGGTGAACGAGACCTCTGCTACAGGAAGGGGGCACGCTGCATCCACAGCTGCAGAACGTCAAGTTCACAGCAATATAATAATACAATACGTGTGGTGTGTACCTGTGTGTGTGTGTGTGTGTGTGTGTGTGTGTGTGTGTGTGTGTGACAAACCTTGATACTCAGACATCGGAGGGGGAAATCTCACGTCCTTCCCATATTCTTCACTTATCTTTCTCACATCCCTCCCCCTTCTGCTTACCCTAACTTTCCCCCCCCTTTCCCCCATACTTACCTTAAACTCGTACCCTTGCCCTAGACCACCCCCTACCCTCTCTCCCTCCCCCATGACAGCAGCCTGTCCCACCTCCCTCCCCCAGCACCCACACCCCACCAGTAGACCTACAACACCCCCACACCCTCCACCCCTCCACAGTGAGCAGGGAGGCCGCGGGCGGTGCGGGACGCTAGGCGGGTCGGCCAGAACCAGACCTCCACCGCCCAACACACACACACACACACACACACACACACACACACACACACACACACACACACACCTTCCTGCTCCTCCAGTGGTTCCCGCCGTGTACACACCACCAGCCTTCATAACGCTTCCTCCTCACCTTCCTTCACTCGTTCCTCTCGCTCTTACGTAGCACTGGACACCTCACAGAAAGTTCAGAGGCCGCCAGCACCCGGTGTGTCACACGCCTTCGCTACCCGCCTGCCTACCTCCCTCCCTCTCTCTTCCTCCCTCACACACACACACACACACACACACACACACACACCCGTCGTGGGAGTTAAGATCCCCTGGTGCCTTATCCTATAACTCAGGTATTTCTGACGTCAGTTAATACACACATGGCGCGATCCAGGGATGTACGTAACTTGTCGTACGATACAGGAAATCCCCTGCTCGCTTACCCTCACACGCTTTGTGTATGTGTAATTAGGCAACCACAGATATCAACACTAGGAATTAATAAACTACTCTCACGTATTCGCGTCTGAAGGGATAACTAACTGAATTTGAGGGGTCAGAAAATGTTCTTTGTGTGTGTGTGTGTGTGTGTGTGTGTGTGTGTGTGTGTGTGTACGTCTCTCACTCTGACCCGTACAAGTCTATGAATTTTCACTCGCCTTCCCCCCCGTGACTCTTGCCTTTGTACCTCCCTTTTGGGAGGGAGCCAACCCTTGTAATGTATGCCACGCCCTGACACTCAGTACCGGCCGGCCGCACATAACCCGTTACACTTTCCTTCCCTCCACAACCTCCAAGCCTAAACCATCACTGTTGTCTTGTGTACTGGTAGCTACACATGGGTGTCCTCAGCCCGGCTTCAGAGCTTGCCTCATCTACACAAGTGTCTTGTGTACTGGTAGCTACACATGGGTGTCCTCAGCTCGGTTCCACAGCTTGCCTCATCTACACAAGTGTCTTGTGTACTTGTAGACATGGGTGTCCTCAGCTCGGCTCCAGAGCCTGCCTCATCTACACAAGTGTCTTGTGTACTGGAGACATGGGTGTCCTCGCTCTTTAACCTACCTCATCCACACCACTAAATTCTCCTTATTATACCGATAACGACCCAACCGATCATTGTGTGTTTATTATGCACTAAATACGCTGGTTCCTACCCGACCCGGATCTATGACTTACCCACAATATGACGCTCCATAACCCAAGTATATCGGAAATTGACTCAGCTTACTGTACATGCCACGCCCATACAGCTAGTGTGTGTGTGTGTGTGTGTGTGTGTGTGTGTGTGTGTGTGTGTGTGTGTGTGTGTGTGTGTGAGGAAGGGCGTAAATATAATGTTATTCAGCAAACCTTTGTTCTGTAGTGGTTCACATCCCTGCACTCACTCTTTGTTATGTGGGGGAGGTACATCTCCCTGCACTCACTCTTTGTTGTGTGGGGGAGGTACATCTCCCTGCACTCACTCCTTGTTATGTGGGGGAGGTACATCTCCCTGCACTCACTCTTTGTTATGTGGGGGAGGTACATCTCCCTGCACTCACTCTGTTATGTGGGGGAGGTACATCTCCCTGCACTCATTCTTTGTTGTGTGGGGGAGGTACATCTCCCTGCACTCACTCTGTTATGTGGGGGAGGTACATCTCCCTGCACTCACTCTTTGTTATGTGGGGGAGGTACATCTCCCTGCACTCACTCTGTTATGTGGGGGAGGTACATCTCCCTGCACTCATTCTTTGTTGTGTGGGGGAGGTACATCTCCCTGCACTCACTCTTTGTTATGTGGGGGAGGTACATCTCCCTGCACTCACTCTTTGTTATGTGGGGGAGGTACATCTCCCTGCACTCACTCTTTGTTATGTGGGGGAGGTACATCATCTCCCCGCACTCATTCTTTGTTATGTGAGGGGGGTACATCTCCCTGCACTCACTCTGTTATGTGGGGGAGGTACATCTCCCTGCACTCATTCTTTGTTGTGTGGGGGAGGTACATCTCCCTGTACTCACTCTTTGTTGTGTGGGGGAGGTACATCATCTCCCTGTACTCACTCTTTGTTGTGTGGGGGAGGTACATCATCTCCCTGCACTCACCAATCACTGTGTTTCCGTCTAACATCCTAACAACAGTAAAAAGTTTGTACATGTACGTGTGTGTGTGTGTGTGTGTGTGTGTGTGTGTGTGTGTGTGTGTGTGTGTGTGTACATACAAGAGGCAATCTACGAACTCTTGTCTATGCCACATGGTTCTCGCGTCGGGTCTATGGTTATAAGCCCCTCACCCCCCCGCGCCAAGTGCCCCTGATCCCCAAATAGGGTGTGCTCGTCCCATCCTCTTTTCCCTTGGACCCCTCACCCCCAACACCTTCAGGTTACCCCTAACACCCCTCCCCACACACACACACACACACACACACACACACACACACAGGGCCGAGGTCACCCAGGCTGCAAGCCATTACTCCTGGTGGCCACTGAAGCCACCACAGACTCCCCCACCCAACGACTGTCATATCCTCAGGTCTAAGGATTACGTCATCGTACACCCAAGGGTCGTACCGTCGTCCTCAAGGGTCGTAGCGTCGTCCTCGAGGGTCGCACCGTCGTCCTCGAGGGTCGTAGCGTCGTCCTCGAGGGTCGTAGCGTCGTCCTCAAGGGTCGTAGCGTCGTCCTCGAGGGTCGTAGCGTCGTCCTCGAGGGTCGCTAGCCGTCGTCCTCGAGGGTCGTAGCGTCGTCCTCGAGGGTCGTAGCGTCGTCCTCAAGGGTCGTAGCGTCGTCCTCAAGGGTCGTAGCGTCGTCCTCGAGGGTTCGTAGCGTCGTGATGATGGGCCTCCACCACCAGGTATAATTATGTTAATTGTGAAGCTGAGGACGGACCCGACCCCCCGCCACACCTAAACTTCCTCACGCCCTGATGCAAACAGATGACCTCACAGGTAAGTACGCATGACGCACGTTATACGCCTAAACGCAGACAGATGACCTCATAAACACGTACGCAAGACGCACGTTATACGCCTAAACGCAGACAGATGACCTCATAAATACGTACGCAAGACGCACGTTATACGCCCACACGTAGATGATCTCACGGACACGTACGCATGACGCACATCATACGCCTAGACGAAGGCAGATGACCTTTCAGACACGTACGCATGACGCACATCATACGCCTAGAGGTAGACAAACTAACCTCACAGACACTTAACGCAAGACGCGAGCGAGTCGATTGTACAAACTCACTCCGCATCATCCATCCTCACTATTACATTTCTACACCGACACGAGTTACAGCTACTACGAAGAACTGACACACACACACACACACACACACACACACACACACACACACACACACACACACACACACACACGAATGATCCCCCTCTACACTCGATCCTGGGCCACCACCAGGAGGGATGGGACGGGACGGGACAATATATTAGGGATCAGGTCATTAAGAGAGGCAGGTTAAGAGGGGAGGAGCCGAACACACACACACACACACACACACACACACACACACACACACACACTGGCTGGTGGGGCCAAGGACCCGTCGCCTCGAGCACTTTCGCCACACTTGAATATAAAAAAAAATGAAATAAAGAAAGAAAAGGTTTACTTGGTGATGTTCCTCACTAACACACCCCCCACATATACCCTCAGCCCCCCCCTCACTTCCTCCTCCCTCTCTCCTCCCTATAATCCGTAGTTCACATCCCTGGGGGGGGGGGGGAGCACTGGGGTGGGGTAGGGGGGGTGGGGGTGGGGTTAGGTTGAGCGGCGGTGGAGGGGATGGAGGAGGGGGGGGGGTTTCCAAGACATTGACAGTTAAATGGCGTAACTGTACCCGTGTCATGATGGCCGAGTTCATTCATTAATTCCTACACGCAGCAGCAGCAGCAGCGGGAGAGAGAGAGAGAGAGAGAGAGAGAGAGAGAGAGAGAGAGAGAGAGAGAGAGAGAGAGAGAGAGAGAGAGAGAGAGAGAGAGAGAGAGAGACTCGTGTATTTACCTAACTGTACAGTACGAGGAGGGAGGCCCATCCCTTAGAGGCTATCTTTAATTCAAATGAACTTTTCACTTTCTCGTATACTGTACGTGTGTGTGTGTGTGTGTGTGTGTGTGTGTGTGTGTGTGTGTGTGTGTAGAGGGAGGGAGGGAGAGAAGAGGAGAATATGAGACCCTGCCCATTAAACTGTTGGTTCCTGGGGAGGAGGCCGGTGGGGTGCATGTGGGCCAACATCAGCTCCTCAGACACATCTACCCCGAGCCTTGCTCCTGACTGGCCTCATGGTACACTGCACTAGCCAAAACCACTAACCCAATTGAGCCACCAATCCCCCAAGAGAGGATGAACACCTGGGCTGACTGTGGACAGACTGTTCGCAAGCCAGGATTCGAACCTATGCGCTCGACCGCGGACTGGCCGTGAATGAGTCTCCAACGGTGACCACCACACACACACACACACACACACACACACACGCAGGACTGTGTGTATGTGTGTGTGTGTGTGTGTGTGTGTGTGTGTGTGTGTGTGTGTGTGTGTGTGTGTGTGTGTGTGAAGGACTTGGGAGTCGGCTTTATCCCAAACCTGTCGGGCCGAGTCCCACATTAGGAGAATCGTTAAGGAGACAAACTGGCTGCTGGCAGAGATCAGAACAGCTCTCAGGTATACGAATAAGGAAATACCCACACAGGGGCAGGACTCTGGATATGTGCTTCTCCATGTTTGGTCACCGCGCCTGAAGAAGGACACACAGAGATAATAGAGAAGGTCCAGAGGAGGGCAAATAAAGATGGTGTCACAATGAACAGAGATATGTTAGAAGGGGAGGGGTAACGGATAAAGGCTTTAAATGCGTCCACTTTGGAAGAAAGAAGAGCGAGGGGTGACTTGTTCACAGCCTTTTAAGATTTTTGAAACTGATCGATCACGTGGACAGTGAACGGCTCTTCGAAAGACATAACATGAAATTAAGCAAATAACTTGTTCAAAATAACAGAGATATTAAAGAAATACGTCTACAGTACGAAAGTGGTGGATGAATGAAACAAGATGAATAAGATCATGATCAATGCAGACATCATACATAAATCTTATACAGGTTGTACCATAGCAGAGAATGTTTAAGAGATGGGCCCGCCCCACGAGTGTAAAAACTCCCTCCCCGCACTGGAGAAAGTGGTAATTACAAACAGGTAATTACATACACAAGCTACAACATCACATAAGTTCATTTACAATATAAAAAAGGTCAAGATATGAGACCCCAAGAGTGTCATGCTCCGTTACTATAATGAACATATATTACACACACACACACACACACATACACACGAACACACACACACACACACACACACACACACACACACACACACACACACACACACACACACATACATACACACAAGCCTCAGCTGTGTTGTGGTCAGCAACGTGACCCACGTTCGTATCCCGGACAGAGCAGCCGGCTCACAGCCATTGCAGCTGTTCATCCTTCCCTTTAGGTCCGTGGCGATGATTGGGCGCCTGGCATAAGCTGGGTTGTGCATATGTGTGTATATACATAAGGTTAAGACATGGTACATATAAATATATATACAAGGTTAAGAGACGGGGCAACACGATTTTAAGACTGGCTCCCCACAAGACAGTAATAGTAATTACACACACACACACACACACACACACACACACACACACACACACACACACACATCTGTTCCTCCCCATCATCTTGCATCTGGCAACGGAGGGAGGCAAGCACAGAGAACAGTGGGTGTCCCTCAGGTGGTGGGTCTAACACCCCCCCCCCCCATCCCACACCCACCCCAGCCACCCAACACCACCACTACCTTACCACACCTCCTGCCTCCACACCCGGGCTCATCATCACCACACACCTCCAGTAGTGTTGTCCCTGCTCCACCACAACCATCTCCACCACCATCACCCTCACCATCTCCGCCACCATCACCCTCCACCCCTAGAAGGGTCAGGTCAAAGGCCAGGCCATCACAATACTGGATAAGACAAGAGTAAAATCCTCATCAAAAATGACCTATAGGTTCAAACCCCGTCTCTCTCTCTCTCTCTCTCTCTCTCTCTCTCTCTCTCTCTCTCTCTCTCTCTCTCTCTCTCTCTCTCTCTCTCTCACACACACACACACACACACACACACACACACACACCGGCGACCACAAGACAAAACATAAACACACCGTCACACACCTCGTCTGCCTCACCTATACAACACACAGGAGGGAGGGAGGGAGGGAGCTCCTGCAGGCCAGGCATCCCCGTAACACCACACACACACACACACACACACACACACACACACACACATACCTCAAAACCTCCTCCAAGGTCCACATCATACCTCAACACCTCCTCCAAGGTCCACATCATACCTCAACACCTCCTCCAAGGTCCACATCATACCTCAACACCTCCTCCAAGGTCCACATCATACCTCAAAACCTCCTCCAAGTTCCACATCATACCTCAAAACCTCCTCCAAGTTCCACATCATACCTCAAAACCTCCTCCAAGTTCCACATCATACCTCAAAACCTCCTCCAAGGTCCACATCATACCTCAAAACCTCCTCCAAGGTCCACCACATCTAACCGTCCAAGAATATACAACCTCCCCCCCCCCCCCCCCCACAACACGGCATAGTTCATCAGTTCATAATTAACTGGCGATCGTCAACCTCGTCCCGGAAGACCCTGTGTATACGACACGAGCCGAGGCTTGCGATCCCCAGGTCGTAATAATGTTCAGGGGAGCAGAGTTGCGACACAACGCCCGGACGGAAGTCGGCCTCTGGTCAGCGCCCTTTGGGACGAGGCAGCTTAGGTGCAGGATAGTCTCTGCTCTTCCCACTCATCTAATTACGACTCCATTATGAGTCCTAGTGAGGGAGTGGGGCAAAGGGGGGAGCCGGCAGACCAATATAAAGCAGGCTGACCGCAAGTGGACAGGGGGTGAATCTTTGCCACAGTGTTATTAAGTTTCTTTATATGAACACACAAGGCTAATTTCTCTCGTTTATACCCCAGGTTGGTTTAGGAGGTCTTCTACCCCCTCAAAGCTGGGTCTGGAACCTTAACTTACCTTAACTTACGGTGGTTTGGGAGGTCTTAGACCCCAACCAGCTGGGTCTGGGACCATACCTTACCTTACGATGGTTTGGGAGGTCTTCTACCCCCACAGCTGGGGCAAGGACCATACCTTCCCTTACGCATACCTTGCGAAGTATAAAGGCAATATGTCGTCACCGAATATATATAATATATATATATATATATATATATATATATATATATATATATATATATATATATATATATATATATATATATATATATATATTCTTTCCTTATCAATATAATACTAATGAATTATGAGAGTACACGTGTCATGCCGCGTATTACCAAAATGGGAAAAACCAACCAAGAAAGACTTGTGTCTCCCAGCCCAGCAAACACACTTGGCTACCAATGCGCATTTCCCTCACCGTTGTTTACAGAGTCAACCGTCGTGAGGGAAGTGTTAAGTGATACACAGTATTTAACCCAAGTCAACACCAACGATACACGAGTCCGTCTTGACTATAACACTCGGCTGCTCACCCCAAGATCCACTTTACTGGGTACACACCAGACTGTCTATGATTTCGGATGCAATCTCTCACTGTATCTTACCCCCAAAATGAAGTCCACCTTTGCTGGTAGACTTCGTACTGTCCGGTCTGTGAGAGGAGGAAGGGGTCTGTCTTCCTACGTCCACGTGAACCTCATTCATTACGCGTCAACACAAGTCTAGATCATCCTCTTTGACGCAACCGTTATGAAATCGATGCCTCGACGCAGGCACACACACACACACACACACACACACACACACACACACACACGGGTGCCAAAGTCCTGCTGTCCTTTCCACGTAGGTATGGGCAGCGCGGGAACACGGAACACACACACACACACACACCACATACAGGGGGCGCCCCAAGGTAACCCGAGTCCGTCAGTAGTGCTGATGGCCTCGGCAGGTGGAGCTTGATCTCACGAGTGGCCACGACTTCGTAAAAGGTCATGTGGTAAGCCATATACGGACGCGCCAAACAACGACACGATACAATGCTCCTTTACCATCGGCTCTGCCCCTACGAGTCTCAAACGTTTCATGGACCCTCTGACGACTACCTTGCGGACGCCGATGGGCGTCCTACTCCTGCACCCGGGCTTTGCGAACTCATGGACGTCACTGTTTGCCACGAACCTTACCTAACCACATCACCCGCGTCTCTACTGCCTCTATACCCCCCAGAGGTCTGTCGCCTACACCATATCAAGCATCGCGCAGTAAGAAACGTACTGAAATGACCAGTCTGAAGCCTGTTGTTATGGGGGCCGGTCACAATAGGAGAGGGCCGACTGGTGATATCACATAAAGAGGCGTGTGACTACCTGCAGGGCGACGGAGAAACTTCGAAGTTACACAAGAAACACCAAAGCCTCCCACGAAGTATATCATGTATGTCCGGTGTGTGTGTGTGTGTGTGTGTGTGTGTGTGTGGGGTGGAGGAGGAGGAGGAGGAGGCACCTGTATCATGTTAACGGGCCTCCAGGGATCTCTTCCTGTCCTCCACGTCAGGTCTTACACTGGCTGTGAGAGAGAGAGAGAGAGAGAGAGAGAGAGAGAGAGAGAGAGAGAGAGAGAGAGAGAGAGAGAGAGAGAGAGAGAGAGAGAGAGAGAGAGAGACAAGTCTACGGATCCGCCCAGGTGGAGAAGCAGATCCCATCATCCTGTATCTCCAAACCCTATCATACCTCACGTCGATCCCTCTCTACTACCACCACCGCCACCACCACAGCTCTAAATCATCAGTCAGTCAGGCTGTTTGAGGCAGCGGTGGAGTGTTAAGGATACAACACAGCTCCACCCTCCCCCTCCCTCTCTCCACACACACACACACACACACACACACACACACACACTAGCTGGGCAGATACACTTTCTACATAATCATCACCTGGCAAGCTCTTGACCTTCTGCTTGGGAGCGGACCATATGGTCTTCAATACTCGCATGGTGTTAGCTGATCCGTTTCCTCTTCCGGATGTGTCTTGCCCTTTACCGTCACGTTTGAGGGAAGTGTTTCCGGATCATCTGTTGTTGTCGTCCGCAGTCTTGTGCCACGTAAGAGAGCAATATTCACTCACCACGATGCGATCTTCCTATTAGTGAACTACAGCACATCTCTCGAGTCTTAAAGCTTGAAAAGAACGGCAACAAACGAGAGGTTACAGTCGTGATCTCAGACCTCAATGAATACGTATAAGACATCGCGTAACGAATTCGCTCTAGAAAGGGTGGTCGCACGCCAGTATTATGAACGACACAAAATCAAGTGCTTTTCTTCTTGAGAGAGAGAGAGAGAGAGAGAGAGAGAGAGAGAGAGAGAGAGAGAGAGAGAGAGAGAGAGAGAGAGAGAGCGTTACGCTGTTATTAACTCTCTCTCTCTCTCTCTCTCTCTCTCTCTCTCTCTCTCTCTCTCTCTCTCTCTCTCTCTCTCTCTCTCTCTCCTCTAAAGACTCGCAGGTGCCAGCCTACCATCTTCCGTGGAAGGGGCCGTTGCTGAGTTACGCTCGCTCGTGTAATACAAATACTCCCAGACTTATTTTACGTTTACCTTACGTGATATGGCGACGTCTGTTTGCGTCCAGCACTGTGTGTGTGTGTGTGTGTGTGTGTGTGTGTGTGTGTGTGTGTGTGTGGAGGGGGGTTGTTAATATGCAGGCACCACACTAGAGACCTATCCGGTTCACAACAACAGACAGACACGCACGAAACCATTTATAAATAAAAAAAAAAAAAAAGTGTTTATGTGGTCAAATACGTTCATAATCTTTGAGGACCCGGATCATAACAACGGTGCCATCTGCATACATACGGACGACCATAAGTGATGAAAGACAAACACATGCTCAGGTGTCTGGGATGGCAGACACGCAGCACACAGACACTGCCATCATGAGTGGTGTTGCTGCTCACTGTATGCCTCATAAGTACAACAGCAGCGGGGGGGCATAATGAGGGAGCTGGTTCATGAGTCACTCTGGGAGTGACACAACCACAAACATTGATATATATATATATATATATATATATATATATATATATATATATATATATATATATATATATATATATATATATATATATATATATATATTGATACAGTAATAACTATGTGATTACTTGGCAAATGTCGAGTATATCTTGGGTGGGAGGAATCTATGAGGGAATAGTGAGTAGGTGACTGGAGAGCGTCCATGGGTAGATGATGAGTGAACTTTGTGAGGTAAATGATTAGGAAATCTTCAATCACTTTCGAACCTCGAGCCACCTACAATAACTGTCATTAAGAGAATTTTCCCAACGATTTTCCCCCACACCAAGATGACCATCTCCCTAGCATCTCCCCCACCCTAATCCTCCACCACACACACACACACACACAGACCAAGATGACCATCTCCCTAACATCTCTCCTCGACTCGAGATGACAATCGCCCCAACATCTCCTCCCCTTCCCCAAACCATGATGACAATTTCCCTAGCACCTTACCCCCAGACCAAGATGACAATCTCCCCAACAACACTTACTTCCTTGTTCCCTCCCACCTCCCCTTTCCTCCACTCCTCCTCCCGGGCGCCCCACCCGACACCCTCCGTAAGGCGCGGCGGTGGAGGAGCTCCCCTGCGTGTGGACTAAAGAGATGTCTCAGGCGGCGTGGAGAACCGTGTGTGAAATCCCAGCTTGCCGAGCCGTGAGGGCAAACGTTGTGGATGGATGAGGAGGGAAGAGAGACAAACGTCTCAAACGTGGAGGAGGAGGAGGAGGAGAGAAAAGCTGAAACGTTTGATGAAGGTTATGTCTTGGAGAGGAGAGGAGTGTGCACGTGCGCAGGCGCCGGCGAGGAAGACACCCCCCCCCTCAGGCTTGACAAGCTCGGGTTAATGTGGATTATGAGCGACTGTAAATATCATCGGAAGGAAGAGCCTGCGTGTATTACCCGCTGGGTGGCCACAGGTGGAACTTGGAGCTATCTTTGTTGTGGAAGGGCGGAAAGGGCGAGGGGCGAGGAGGGGGGGGGGCAGTAAGAGGCAATAGATCTACGCTTAGAGAGAGAGAGAGAGAGAGAGAGAGAGAGAGAGAGAGAGAGAGAGAGAGAGAGAGAGAGAGAGAGAGAGAGAGAGAGAGAGAGAGAGAGAGTAATAACCTCTCTGCACTGTACGGTGAGGGAGGGAGCTCCCCGCTCGTGGGCCCCTCACCCCACCATGTCTTGGAACATTCTCTACTGTCATCACGTCTTTTTTCCCCCGCCCTCAAACTTCAGTACGCTGTCGGCGTTCATAACTAGAGCGTGAGGGCGGTGGAGAGGAGTATGACGGTACTAGGGTGAGTCTGAGTGTGATAGGGTGACTGTGTGATGGCATTAGGGTGAAAGTGACGGGACGTGTGAGTATGAGACGGGACGTGTGAGTATGAGACGGGACGTGTGAGTATGAGACAAGACGTGTGAGTATGAGACGGCAAATGTGAGCATGAGAGTGTGCTAGAGTGTGACGGCTCTGAGGTAGGTGTGAGTACACTTGGGTGAGTGTGATGAGGGTTGGGTCAGTAGAAGGGCGCTGGGGTGAGCATGAGTAAGGGTGAGTGTAAGGGTTCTAGGAAGTGGTGGGTGAGGTTAGGGTGAGTGTGAGGGCTCTAGGGAGAGTGGTGGGTGAGGTTAGGGTGAGTGGACACCCTGGTTATCTATCTCCACGAGGAGTGGAGCGTGTAACCCACTTACCCACTCTTCTTTATGACGCTCCACCACCACCTCCACCCTCCCTCATCCACACAGGCCTCCCTACATCCACCACCTCCTCCACCCTTCCTCATCCGCATAAGCCACCCTACATCCACCACCTCCTCCACCCTCCCTCATGCACACAGGCCTTTCTACATCCACCACCTCCTCCACCCTCCCTCATCCACATAGGCCTCCCTACATCCACCACCTCCTCCACCTTCTCTCATCCACGCCAGTCTCGCTACACAGTTCCAATCTCTCTCTCTCTCTCTCTCTCTCTCTCTCTCTCTCTCTCTCTCTCTCTCTCTCTCTCTCTCTCTCTCTCTCTCTCTCACCCACTATCTAAATGTCCTTCATCCACATGCTTATCCAAAGAGTGGAAACATCCAGCTCATCCTAATCTCAAGCACTTGTATGGCAAGTTAACCATTACGTAGCATGGATGGCCTCCCACGTCTGTAATACCTCAACTGTGTATTTCCAAGCCAAATGGCTACCTACATCCAATAAACCATTATTCATTCATTTATCTATTTATCTACACACACACACACACACACACACACACACACACACACACACACACACACACACACACATGTGGCACATCCAGGAACATATCGGGCAGAGGGTAACACCAGGGAAGCGCTGCGCCATCCCAGCCACAGGAAGGAGTGCCTTCCCAACAGCTCCTCACATCAACACCACACACAACACTACCATGCACGTCCTCACACAACCCTCCACGTATGTCATTCGTTTCCCTCCCTCCCTCCGTCATTTGTTTCCCTCCCTCCCTCCCTCCGTCATTTGTTTCCCTCCATCCCTCCCTCCGTCATTTGTTTCCCTCCCTCCCTCCTTCCTTCCGTCATTTGTTTTCCTCCCTCCCTCCCTCCGTCATTTGTTTCCCTCCATCCCTACTTCCGTCATCTGTTTCCCTCCCTCCCTCCCTCCGTCATTTGTTCCCTTCCCTCCCTCCCTCCTTCCGTCATTTGTTTCCCTCCCTCCCTCCCTCCCTCCGTCATGTGTTTCCCTCCCTCCGTCCCTCCGGAGCGCGCTGTCGTTTTTACGGTCACGTGACACCTGGTGTTACGGCTGCTTGATGGATCTGCTGTAGGAGCAGCCCCGACCCCTCACCCACTTCCTCCTCCTCCTCTTGAAATTGTTTGTTGTACTTTTTATGACTTATTTAATTTTTCAGGACGACTTTATCGGGTAAACTTACGGCACAGGATGGTGCGACCCTTGAGCATGAAGGTACGACCCTTGAGGACGACGGAACGACATTTGAGGACGACGGGACGACATTTGAGGACGACGGGACGACCCTTGAGGACGACGGGACACTTGAGGACGACGATACGACCCTTGAGGACGACGGTGCGATCCTTGAGGACGACGGGACGACCCTTGAGGACGACAGTGCGACACTTGAGCATGAAGGTACGATCCGTGAGTACGACGGGTACGACCTTCTTGAGCACGTAGGTACCCCCCCAGTGGGCACGACTGTGCAACAATGAGGTACAATGGGTCGATCTTCAGTATGGCCCTTACAGGTCAGGGCAAGGGTTACTACGTCGCCACACCTGAGGGTCGTTCCGTCGTGCTCCAGGGTCGTAGCGTAGGTGCTCAAGGGCCGCACCGTCGCGCTCAAGACTTAGTAATAAAAAGTACAACAACGGTTTTAAGAGGGGTGGTGGAAGATAGGGGGGGGGGCTCTCTCTTGCATGAAATATACCTTGGCAACCATAACACCGTTTTCTATGCGACCATAAAACCACACCGCACCGCACCACCTTCATCATGACACCACCTCAGACACGCCAGCACTCCAGGTCCACCTCACAACCCCACCAACCATCGATTTCACTCTCTACTGTTACTGTGCAACGAGTAAGAGTTTACACACACACACACACGCACGCACACTGGCTCCCCCATACTGCTACTACTACTACTACTACTACTACTACTCTGCTACTACTACTACTGCTGCTGCTACTACTATTACTACTACTACTATAACTCTTACTACTACTTCTACTACTGCTACTACTATTACTACTCCTGCTTCTACTCTCACACACACCACAGAGCCCCTGAGCAATGCTAATTATGATTCTACAAGTTAAAGCATCATTATTTATTATTCATCCGCATCTTAAAGATAAGCGTTACGTGTGGGGTATGTTAAGTAGGTGGGATGCGAGCCCCCCATCATGTGTATTCAGTACATGATGTCTCAAGTTTCCCGTACATACGGAGAGAGCGTGTTGACCTGACCCTTAAAGGTCACGTAGTCAAAGGCCAGGTCATCGTGCCCCAAGGTGTCGTACCGTGGTTGCTCAATGGCCGTACACCATCCTGGCCGAGGGTCGTATCCGTCATGCTTCAGGTCCATATGGGTGCCGTCGTGCTCAAGGGGGTCGTACCGCCGTGCTCGAGGGTCGTGCTTCACGTCCGTGCCCACGTGATCTACGGCTATCTACCGTCACCTCACCGCCCGACACCCGTCACTAGGACACGGGTGTCCGTCACGTGAAGGCTCCCGTCACACTCAAGACACCCTACCTACCTACCTACCTACCTCACCGCCACAAAGGAGGAGGAACAGAGTGGTCCCACCCAAGCCATCCAGTCCCGCTGGGAATGACTCGACCGAGCCTTCCAACCGCAAGAGCTATACGCCAAATGCTACGTCACAACCTTTCACTTACGTTACAACGACACCCCCCCCTCCCTCTCCCCCCACCCCCAAGTATCGGCATGTACGAAACTGGGCCACGAAACCGATGAAATCGTGAGGCGAAACCCACAAGCCACGTCGGTCAATTAAGGCGTAAGAAAAAGAAAAAAAAAAATACGTTCCAGGAAATATCTGGGTGACTGATGTAACAGCATCGCCATTTGCCCGTGAATATATATATATATATCTTCCTCACATAGAATCCTATCTCCAGGGGGAGGAAAATATTCATGAATATCAAGTTAATATCAGGTTAATATTCGTCTCGAACATTAACCATGATTCGACCAGTTTATTCCCGACACGTCAACATTCGCTTTTACTATACGGAGCCAAACGATATCTTCCTCCGTCTTCCCTTCTTATCATTTTTCCCCCTGGACACTCCAACAACATCACCTTGCTCTGCATTCCTCCGTGCGGTCTTCAAGCTCTACATCCTCACCTGATTACAACACTCTAACCTTGGTTTAGTTTGACCTCAACACTCCACTCACATCTCACTTGCTCTGCATTCCTCCACGAGCTCTTCAAAGCTCCAGCATCTTTAACCTCACACAATACCTTAGAACTGCGACAGTATTCAGGTTCGCCTTTCTAACAAGGGCTCTGCCACTGCGACAGGAGGGCCCTCCTTCCTATGAGGGTTGTGGATATCTTGACCCACCTCCCCTGATACCTCACTATACTTCTCCCACTACCTCGCCCCTACGGAATGGGCCTTTCTCTCGGAAGTTCCTCACACGTGTGTGTGTCCCCCGACCCCGTCATACACGGAACGTTCTGACTCAAAGTGGTCACGACATGCAAGTTTCTCCCGCCTGCCTCACCCTCACCTGACTCCTGTGTACCCCCCAATGATCTTTCACAGGTCTCTTACACTTTGTTTCGTACGATGTTCTCGTGTCATTTCTACTCGATCGAGAGACCGTGTGGCTCTCGTGTCAATGGCCTAAGGCAGTTCACCTCTCCTACTTCCCTCCTTTTCTCTGTTGCCATTCCATTCCACCCACTCCCGGAAACAAGACAGTGGCCCCTCACCCAGTGCAAACATCGTCAGTGATCTGGGTCTTTCTACCTTGCGTTTCACATCGTCAGCAACATCTGGTCGAACGTAGGCGCATGCTAATTCCTCGAGCCGGTCATTATCAAGAATAAGGCTTCTGTCTCGCATGTATAATCCCACTTGTCTGTCATCACCATCTTCAGCAGTAATGCTCTGTGGGTTTGGTTTTTATCTTGCCATCACACTCTTCCCTCCCTCACCTCCTTCATCGTCCGCTCTCGACGAATTCATTTTTGCAACTGTGATCCATAGTTCTCTCTCTCTCTCTCTCTCTCTCTCTCTCTCTCTCTCTCTCTCTCTCTCTCTCTCTCTCTCTCTCTCTCACACACACACACACACACACACACACACTTGGCAGTCATCCCATTCCCTCAGCCTTCTGCCCTTTAACTCAGCTGCCACACTTACAACTCAGGCTGCTGCCACTTGACCCTTCCGGTCCGGTAATAATGTTTACGGACGCATCCCTTCTAATCTTGTGGCTGCCCTTCGTACCATTACCATGTCGTCCGCCGCCATCATCATCATCATCTCGGTAACACACTCCGTCTCCCTCCCTCACTACTACTTCCCCTACGGGAGTAACAAAAAATCTCCTTACCTTTCCGTCCCAGCTTCAGGCTCAGCTTGCCCATCCCACGGCCTTCCTTCTTACATCGACAGCATCCATCCCAAAAGAGCTCTCTCTCTCTCTCTCTCTCTCTCTCTCTCTCTCTCTCTCTCTCTCTCTCTCTCTCACCTGAAATGGTCCAGTTGCTTGTATCTCCTCCTGGCTTCCACTGTGGAGTCCCAGGTCATATATGAGGGTGTGTGCACCAGATGCAGCAGCCCTCCTAGTTTTCAACTCTAGTGACTCGTTGTCACTTACACCATTTCCCTTTCCTCCGGGGATATATTACTTCCTTTCGTGGAACACACGTTAAATCCTCCACTGTCCCTCGTCTCCATCTTTCTACTTAATTGTTATGTTTACGGTCATGAAATATTCCCCTGTCGTTGGCATCCCCTTACCAATGACATTCCCCTGCCGTTTGGTATTCTCCAGTTCTGGTGGCCTGGACGTCCTCTCCGCCATATCGTCCACTTTTCACTAGGTTCTCATTCTGGCCACACTATTTCCACCCGCCCTCTGAAGTCTCATACGGAAAGGAAAAAGAATGGTTTCTAATTGCTCTGCGGAGGAATAGAGACCCTATAAAGCCACCCGCCTTCCCGCGGTTTCAAGTCGCCCTGTCGGGCAGAGGCAGAGTCAGGGGAGGGGGGGGGGGGAGTGGAAAAAAAAAAATAAAAATCATCTTTCTCCTTTTTCAACTCTTACTGACAAGACTGACTCTCCAAATCCTGGCGCCTCCTCTCCTCCCTCCCTCCCGTGATCCTTCTGACCCACGATTTCCTTATTTTCTCCCCTGGGATGAACGTGTAACACATCAGCAATGACTGTCCTCTGGAAAGTCTGCCTCTCTTTGGCTAGGCTAGGCTAGCCGCCCCGGGCCATCTTGCCCGCGTCACTTCCATCCGCCACTCAGATTTTATTACCCGGTTCCTCTCCACTGGCCTTATCTGATCATAAAAATATACACTTCCCCGGCCACTACGTGGATTACGCAATCGCCTAACTGCCCTGCAACTCACTGTGGACGGATCCTTTAGACAAAACTAGATAGCAATTAGAATATATATATATATATATATATATATATATATATATATATATATATATATATATATATATATATATATTCCTATGAGAGGAGCAGGGACGGAAAAGGAATATTTAGGTCAGGGTGAGGAAGAGTAGAAGGATTTTCCATGTGACTAGTGATGTCAGCCACAGACCAACAGAACGATTGTTCACAAATAGCGTGTGACGTTATGTGTGGCCCGTGGGCAACCATTCTAGGCCCGCGAACATCTATCCTGGCCCGTAGGCGACCATTCTGGCCCGTGGGCCACTGTCTTGGCCCGCGGGCACCCATCCACTATCTAACAATAAAGACGAAAGGAGGGGAGAAGAAATGAATCCATTTTGAAGGTGAGCTAGAGCATCCATCTCTACATCCCTCACATAACACATACAGGGCAGCAGGAAATACCCCGATGCCATGGGGGGAAAAAAATCAAAATCCATAATATGGCAACTGCAGGCGAATGCGGTTATACCGCAACCTCCCACCCCGAACCCCCGCGGGTCAAGTTACCGTGACAAGTACACATATATTTTAACGCGACCTATTAATTACGTCTCGAAAGGTACAGCGCGGTAGCCAAAACGTACCTATACAGATGTATTAATGGCCATATAAATTGTACAGTAAAGCGTATGTATCATCCACGCATATCCCTTCACTATATTTTGCTCACCCAATAGTTGGTGATGGAGCTAACGAAGCGAAAAGGTGCAATAAGAAGATAGATTCGTATTCGTAAGGAATAGTAATATTGCAGCGGTTTAAGGGAAATATCTATATAACAGTACAAAATTG
Organism: Panulirus ornatus; assembly: GCF_036320965.1. Classification (NCBI taxonomy): domain Eukaryota; kingdom Metazoa; phylum Arthropoda; class Malacostraca; order Decapoda; family Palinuridae; genus Panulirus; species Panulirus ornatus. Next base: position 90,763,667 of record NC_092225.1, on the reverse strand, counting down.
ATGTAGTGATATATATATGGACTACCAGTATTCAGTCAAAGGTAAGAAATAGTCAATGATTTTGATTTCATCAGTTGTAAAATATATATATATATATATATCGTGATTTCAGGACTGTGCAACACTATACCCAATTTCATTCTCTTGGGTAACGGACCAGCCCAGCCACAGCTACTGCTCCGCTCTATCACCTACATATACTTATTAGGACGAGAGACGCTAAGCTGTCAAGAGCCGGAGTTAAAGCGTTGCTGCCTGTAATCAGTTAGCCTCTTAAAGCAGGGCGGTGTGTGCAACCCTTGGGTCTGATAGTCTGCCCTTTGACCTAAACCTTGAGGGCCAGCCAGGTTCGCTAAACAGTAACTTTCCTTTTAAAAGTTATTGAAATACATAAAATATATATATACGTTGGCGAAATAGATAAAATATATCTAAGTTGGCGATCGTCGCCATGTTATCAGCGGGGATATAACTGTCAAATGTACGAGTCTCGACGTGGTTTAAGTCAAGCGTAAAAAAGAAAAAAAAAATAGGCTTTTCGGGGTCATTAGCGTGCTGACGGTAACCAAACAATACATGCTGGAAAAGACTGTAGTGTCGCGTGAAACGACGAGGAAGCGATGTCATTCCTTATGTGGCCGAGAAACTGGAAGCATATGAAGGTGTGTGTGTGTGTGTGTGTGGTGGGGAAGAAGGAGGAGGGGGGGGGGAGAACAAAGTTGCCATCGCATATATAAATTTTCACAGTACTTTAAAACTTCATTCATTTATTCAAGATAAATTTATAGGAAAATATTAAGTACGCCCTATACACACCTTACTGTATAAAGAATTACGATCATCCTCACATTCTCGTGTCATTAAAAACACTTGGAGTCAACTGGCCGCCGAGGTTCGGAAACACTTAACCCGAACAATTTCCTGTCTTCCTCCCACTCGAGCTGCCCCTGCCACTCCGTTGGAGTGACTGGCTAATTCTTGACAAGGCTCTTCAGTTCTAATCAGATCTCCATGTTGAATAACACTCTACTCGCTAAAAAATGACGGAGTCACTTCCACGCCAAACAGCGAAAATGCTCCATCAATCACCCGTAAAAGAACATAAGGAACAGTAAAAATGGTTGCCAGGTACCATTATCCGACAGAATCCTAAAACTAGTCCTGACAATGGGCTACGCGGAGCTCCAAGGTGAGCTTCTTGTGTCGTATGTGTGAAGGTGTCCAACGGTTCTCAAGGGGGGGGAGGAGAAACAGAAATGAAAGTTGCTCCGATAACAGAAAATAATTATTGCTGGACCCGTGTGGCAGGCACAGACGTGAGCACTGCGGTCACTGCTTACTCAAGTGTTGCCAAATTGAGAGGCGACCCTCGCCTATACGAAACACCATTTCAATCACTCCCATTTGTCTTCCCGTCTCTTGAAATGAATTCAGCACACACAAAATATTAAACAAAAATAATTAAAGAAGTAAATCTTGGGTACAAGGTTCTAAAAAAG
>NC_092225.1:90714668-90757168 GCF_036320965.1 Panulirus ornatus | reverse complement strand
CCATGACAGATGGCGTACGCTGCCCGTACGGCAACGCGTGTCAACAATGCATATCGTTGTTCTTTACCTAATAATGGCTGGTATGAGGCGAAGATCAATAAGCCACCATCCGTACCGAACTTGTCCCCAGAGTTGAGAACAAACGAGGGAGGTTAAAACATCTCCCCTTCAGGCACGACGGTACTTCGACATGACCCTTAAAGGGTGAGGACTGAGGCCACAGCAACATACCCCAAGGGGTCGTAACATGCCCCGTGTTGAAGGCTCGACCCGTGCGGCTCGACGGGTTATAACTAGGGACAAACACTGATAAGCGAGCAGCTGCTGCTGCTGCTGCTGCACCACCCATGACCAAGCCAGCAAGTCGCGAGACACAGCCGACGAAGACAAGGAGGACATCAAACAACAGCAGACTATCAGGTCCCCAGACGTGGTTGTTTGTGGTGGTGGAGGAGGCCAGAAAATAATAGATGGGGGTGATACGAGTAAACAGATAAACAGATGTTTCAACGAGGAAAAATAGAAACAGATTATAAAGAGGCGCTAATAATATCAGTCGCGGACTGAGAGTGAAATGTTTATCAACTCTGTTCTTAAACGGATCTGTGGTACTACTCTCAACTACTCTTAACTGGTAACTCATTCCCTATGTTACCAAGCCCGTCGAAGACGAGGTACTTGGCCTCATTCGAGGTCGAGCGTTTTTGTAAACACACCCCCTCCCCCTTCGCCACAGGGGAAACAATTCAGCTCACGGCATACCTCACATATCTGCTCCTCACTAATCAAATCAACACTCAGCGAACAATTCCTTCGACGCACGCTTGCAGCAACGACCGAGCGAACGAATTCCAGCCACACTAATTATCCCGGTAATGTGACAGGCACAGGTGAGGATGCTGTTACGTAACGGGTGGGGGGGTTTGGGTTTACAAGACAACTGGTTACAGAGTGGCCCTTGTGACGCGAGACAACGGGAGCCACTCTCCTATCTCGGTACACTGGCATCCCTCTGCTGCTGTTGGACGCTTGTACAACACACGCCTTTATGACGAGGGTGAGTGTTTGTGCTCAACAGGCACTGCCGTAATGAAATCAAATTCCATTGCTTAACGTCATGCATGAAACAGATTCCTTTCCTCACATTCGGGATCCTGTAACTTCTTTTCTTTTCGAGTATGTTACAACGGAATAAATAAATACACACACACACACACACACACACACACACACACACACACACACACATTTAATATGTGTGTGTGTGTGTGTGTGTGTGTGTGTGTGTGTGTGTGTGTGTGTGTGTGTGTCAGGGGCCCAGGTCTGGTCACCGTCACACCTCCTAATGTATAGAAGACCATGGGAAGACCCTGGACTTTCTCAAGAAACAACTGGACAGCTCCCTCTCAAGTTTACCAGACCGACGAGGATGCATGTTATACAACGGAGGACGAACCACAGAGCCTACGTATACACACACACACACACACACACACACACACACCTTGCTCCTCCCCAGATGTACGGTACGGTGAGCACTCAAGAATACGAGGGTATTCCTCACTGCCTCTGATGCCAGCAGGAGGTGAGATGCCCCTGAAGCCAGCAGGAGGTGAGACGCCCCTGAAGCCAGCAGGAGATGAGATGCCCCGACGCCAGCAGGAGGTGAGACGCCCCTGAAGCCAGCAGGAGGTGACATGCCCCTGACGCCAGCAGGAGATGAGACGCCCATGACGCCAGCAGGAGGTGAGATGCCCCTGACGCCAGCAGGAGGTGAGACGCCCCTGACGCCAGCAGGAGGTGAGACGCCCCAGACGCCAGCAGGAGGAGAAATATGAGTAACCTCAAACAACACGCGGCATTATATACAATGTCTGCCTCACTGTGTCCCTCATTACAAAGGCCATGTTGTACGTGTAACATTAGTCTACCAGGATGAGACACAGCTACACCATGTGTGTCACTAGTGACAGTACACATGGAAGGATCTATTGTTATCCGTGACGATATCAACAAATGAATGTTAGTGAACGAAATGGCACGGGTCGAAAAACATGCCAGAGTAAAAAAAAAAAGTCGAGAAAAGTGGTGTACTTTATGCCCTGTGTCCTCCCCATGAACTGTTAGCAAGGTAGTGATAGAGTTGTGTGTACTTTTGCTATGTGTGAAGCCATTAATATTAGGCGACATATGATCTATGATTCTGCGTAGTAGTCTGTTGAGCACCATCTTCTCAGGTTGACTGTATTTAGGTCTTGGTACAATTACGCTGTTGGTCAATGAGGAGGGTAGATGGATGACCCGTGGCATACCTCATCCAGTCTTAATGAATGGATTACCAGATACACGTATCTTAGTAGTCTAATGATGTACGTACGTAATACCACCTTCCCGAGGGGGCAGTTCCCCTACCCTTGGTTGGAGCAGCAATGGCACATCACATTCATCGTGGTGCTGTTTACCATGTACTGGGCAGGATCTTCTCTTTCTTCGGACTCGTTGTATGAAAACATCCCTGGTCTCAGGTGGCAGCATGTTATAGCTAGAAGTATGAACCCATTTCGTGATCAATTCGTTAGCCTTCTGCAGCGGGCCGGGATGCGATACTTGTCTATTTTTCTTTCCAGTGATTCTGTTACTACCCTTCCAGGCTTGGCTGAGAGAAGTGTGTTGATTTAGTCCAGTGACAGACAAACTGTTCCCAGTCATTCTGTCTGAGTTCAGTCATTCGTTCCCTCGCTGCTGCAACAGATGCTTGAAATAGTTTTACCATTTTGGGTGTTCGAAGTTGTCTATAACCTTTACCTATTTGCGTAGCTATAAATCTGAGCTGTTTCAGCTCGGGGTCATTATGGTACTGACGTGGGCTATAATGAGGTGCATTCTTTCTACTCTCTGAAGTTAGCTCACTTTGCGTAAAAAAAATTGTTTATAGAAACTACAAGATTGACATTAAAATCTTGTACAGTTCAACGTTGGTACATAATCTTGTGTATCCGTCAGAGATACAATCTATGAACCTATTTTGATGTTCTTGCTTCAATGTCAATCCTTTTCTTTCCAGTTTGACACCAGGTAAGTTGACATTAGCTATATGTATTGTAACCATTATCAACGAGTGGTCAGACATCAAGATCATCAACAATATCAGAACTGTGAGTTTTGTATGACAAGTTCAAGCCTATACACCTGTCAAGCATTCCTCCGTCTATATGTGTGTTGGTTGATTCTTACTGATGATATGAACATCATCATATACCATCCAGGAATGAGATTAAACTTCTGCTTCATCCATCTCGCTATCATCGTCACTGTGTGAAGAGAAGCACTTGGTGATACACCGTTGTTCGCCTCATGGTTTAAGAGCATTATAAGTTTTTCCTGCTTTGTATCTTTCTCACTTAGCTCGTGCACTTGCTCGCAAAGTACATACATCAATACGTTTGAACACATTTTGCGTCACCACCATGTTCTGGTGTTCCGATTATCCTGTTGGTTAGTATCAACATTATTCATTCGACAGCTGGACTTTCTCACATAGAACATCGATAGATTTATGCACGTTTGCCCATCTATCACCAGCAGGGTTGAAACAATTACGCTTTGAAAATTAAATCCTAATTACAAATACTTTTCACTTTTCTAAACTACAATTACAAATACATTTGGTAATAGCAATTACATTACAATTACCACAACACAAAATCAATCATAACTTCCATTGTACGGTTATCCTCTATGTACAACAGTCATTAACAAAAGTAAAGATATCATTTTAGCAGAAGTGGTTGCAGCAGATGGCAAGTATTAAGCTGGTAGCTTTTCAAACAATTCACTGTTGCACTTTATCAATAACAATGAACGGGAGGATGTGACGCAAAGTTAAGCTCAGTTCGTAGTGAGGATAAAAAAAAAATCTGCCAGCAATGTCTACAACTGGCTGTGATGGAGCAGATGTAGTCTCAGTACAGCCAGTCACCTGGTCTCTTGTAAGGTTCTTCAGTGGATGCGACGTTTTGGACACTTCGTGCCAGTATAGCATTGGATCACTCGAACATGACATAGTTCCTCCTAAATGGAGAGGTGGGTGTTTGGTGAGGTGGCTCATCAGGTCGCTGGAGTGGAGGTGGCCTCTTCGTGCAGTTTCGATGCCATGCCCTCCTACCTCCAGGCTGCTCACAGTTTATCGTTGCATATTCGTGTGGTATATGTCTTCCGTGCACGTATGCCACGCCAGGACAAAGGGGAGATTTGCAGTCGTTGGCCACCGTGATTCCATCTCTGGCATCTGAAGCACCTCCGTCTCGGAGGGAGGTAGATATCCACACTGAGATAACGGAAGGCGCCAGGGACTGCTGAGTGTTTCCTTTGGGGGCGTTCACTTCCACTCCAATCTGCTCTGAGTGCTTCTCTACCTGGAATTCGTTTAACAAGCTTGATATTTTCATTATGGAGGAGTATTGCTGGGTCTTGGTGGTTGTCAAGTCCCAGGATGTTATGGTAGTTATGGAAGGGGTAGATAGACCCTGGATGTATCTGCATTTGTACGCCTTCAGTAGCACTGCTGGTTACTTCTTCAACCAATCGTTGATCGTTTATTAAGGTGACGTAGTTCTGGGCGCTAGTTGAGAAGTGAGGATTGGCGTGTGGGTACTCACGCCACACGTGTGCCAGCCACTGATATTTGGCCTCTGTGTCTGTTGTCTGTTGGCAAGCTTGTCATCCACGGTAGTAGGGGTTGGTGGGGGAATCTGGTGTTGGTTGCCCAAGTCACAATCTATGTCCTCTGTTAATTCTGGGGAATTAACAGAGGACATAGAGCATTGGGCTCCTGAACTACATACTCGACTATATCTCTCTAATAGAAAGTCAGCCGTATGGTTTCAAGGCTACAAAAGTGAAGTTAAAGACATGCTACTTGGCACTCCTCAAGGTGGAGTACTTAGCCCCACTGTACTAATCAATGCATTACTGAAATCGATTTCACAGTGTCCTAGAAACATTACTATTCTCTATGATTCTTTATCTTCACTACTTGCCCTTAATATCCTGAGATCAGAATGTAACATGCTGGTCTCTGAAGCCAGACACAAATACTCAGACATTATTACTCAAGGGATTCAAATGAAATTGTTATGGATTCCCTCTCATATAGGCCTCCGTGAGCATGACGAAGCTGATGCTTTAGCCAAACTTGCACTTACTAAAGGTGAGGTTGAAAAGGACATTGGGTTGTCAATTAAAAGGCTCAACACTATAATTAGAAAGGAGCTAATGACCTCTTAGAAGCACAAAGACGAGTTCAGATGAGCACAAGTAGAAACATCTTCCATCACAGTGAAATGTGTCAAGTCCAACATGTATATAGAGAAAGTAATAAGATCAGCAGATTACATGATGTTGTAACTGCCAGACTAAGGCTAGGCTATTGGTACTATTGGCGCTTTGGCTTAACTGGAGATGTTAACCGTGTGAATTGTAAAGTTTGTGGTCAAAGATTTGTACACATACTAGAACACTATGTCTCAAAATGTGAGAAAACAGCCTTTTAGGGACAGATCTAAACAAACCTTGCAAAAAATGTCACAACACCTTATTGTTAATAACAAGATACCTGACATTTTAAGTTTGTATCCACATCTCTGCATCTAGTCGGTAAAATTTTGCCATATGAAGCTATGTCATGTATGTACTGAAATACGAATTGTAACATCTGATGTCATATCAACCCACTGGGGTCTGAGTAAGACCCATTGTAACCTTTGTAATCCTTTTGCGCTACCGCTCACAGGATGAACATGGGATGCACCATGAATTTGCCTGGGACACCGGCACGAATCGAGTCGGAGGGCCATCTCGAGACAGTCAAAGGAAGACACTGAGAGAAATACAAGGTGTAAATAAATCAGGACTCCGGCAGGAGTGTACTGACGATGTAACGGAGTGATGTGATGGTAATGGTGGCAATGCCAGTTTACGTGTAACAAGACAATTCCAACGAATTGTATCAAGTGGTACCGATGACTTTATCATCTTGAGCATCTAACACGACAGACAGCGGATCCATCGCAGATCTGCCTAGACAGAAAAAAAAATTTGTTCCTTTCAAAGCAGGATTATATATTTCATTAATGCAAAACTGTTACATCCGTCATTTAATAACATATTACCGTTAATAATAAAAGTAATATGAAGCTTAATTCCTATTCTATAGTTTATGTTACTTAAAAAAAAAGATATATCAATCAGCACGACATTTTCTACGACCCGTAATTCAAGCGCCCCAGTGTTAAAATTTCTGACCCCTAAAGTCGAGTGCTTGCTCCTCTGCTGTTTCTCATACTTATATACCTACGACCGAGAACTCGGCAACTTACAAAACACACCAGTCAACCCCTCGCGCTGCAGCGGGTCGCCGAACGCAACCTGACATTCAATGGGGAGGAAGTCCAGCATCCTCGCTACGGAAGGAACCAAAGAAATTAAACTCGCGTTGAAAAACGAGGAGGAAGCAGGGAGCGATCGTGCGACGAGAGGTATGTACGCGACGATGGAGTCTACGACCTCATCCTCGGGAGAACTTTCCAAAAGGAACCGTCGCACCTGCTGGGGGATTGAGACATCGTAAGATGATAAGATCTTTTCAGAACCCGCAGCGGACACAAACACTCATACTGACACATCGTGGGGGCGCTGAACACACCTCATATCTCCCTAGTGGTATGGTTGTGCGATGACACCATCATTATACACACCTGGGGAAAAACTGCGGTGTTCAAAACATGGCAACAGGTCCCTCACTCCCAGCATAGCCTCTGTGTAACATAGGAACAAGTGGGACGAGCCAAGGCTGTAAAACTGTACTCATCAGAGCAGTGATGAGAAACATCATAACAAACACGTAAGATACTGGACAGATTATCCCTAACCTACATACGAAGAGGATAATCCCAGGCTTAAACGATAGACTGAATCGATGGTGTGCAAATGGAATCCACTGAACGTCATAGTTATTCTACGAAATATGGGAGGAAAATTATTATACAGGTCAAGAGGCTCTTGCGTATTCAACCAACTGGCGACTTAACAATTTCTTTGGAAAGGAAGTGAGGAGTTTCCTGTAAGGTGAGGGAGGCTAGTCTCCTGTAAGGTGAGGGAGGCTAGTCTCCTGTAAGGTGAGGGAGGCTAGCCTCCTGTAAGGTGAGGGAGGCTAGTCTCCTGTAAGGTGAGGGAGGCTAGTCTCCTGTAAGGTGAGGGAGGTTAGTCAGGCTGCACAACTACGTAGCACATCCAACAGCCTAACTGTTAGACCAGACCCTCAGCGCGGAAGCTTGGTCCAAACCAAGCAACGCGCGGGCGAAGGCCAAGCCCCAACACCCGAGTGTAGCATAAACATAAGGATATACACTTCATATGTCACCGTGGTGTTCCTACGCTCCACTTGTGTTCTTCCACAGTCTTCTACATTCGTCTCGCCGTCAGAAGAGCACCTAACCATGCCGTCGTGTTCACCCCCTTGAACACAGCCATACGACCGGCCTTTGGGTGGGTTAAAGGTTGTTTGGGCTTTAGGCTTGTCAACTACCATTAAGGCTATCAGCGTCAAGCTACCATATCCACCAACTGAATGATCTTTAACAATCTCTTCAGGTGTTAAGGATGATGATTACAGGACCATATACACTCTCACTAGGCATGTGACCCAATGTTGACCCATTGGGATGATGACCTCACCTTTAACCTGACCTTTCAGGCTCGGGTTAATGGGCATATCATCATACCCAAGTGCCACACTCGTTGAGAAGTACAAGGGCTTAACGGTTATAAAATGTTAACTTGTGTTAAATCAACTGCCCTGATTCCGTTATCACGTACGGTTCAGTTACGAGACATTTACGGCCATTTGAATTTAGTTCGATGGCCGGATCAACTCTGGCGAGTGGCACCAACCCACAGGGCGGGCGAACACACACACACACACACACACACACACACACACACACACACACACATACACACACCACGTCAGCAAGTGAGTCAAGTTCCGGCCGTGACTAACATAGGGAGATGCCTGGACAATATCCGGCGGTGACCTGCGTTCCTCCAACGGCTGAGAAAGAGAAAGGCTGGGAGGAAGACGTTGAGACACACCACTGGCAAAATATGTGGTGTATGACAGGCTTGGAGGAGGGAGGGGCACTGGACAGTCACTTTCATTGGGGCTGGAACGAATGGGGTAAGATGAGGCCTGGGTAGGGATCGAATCTACGACGAATTGAGGGATGCAAAGCGGAAGATGAGAAGTTAGTAAGGAGAGAGAGAGAAAACCATGGATAAAGTGTGGTCTGGTTAAGGGGGGGTCATGCCCCTGGAGCGACAAAGGCCAAGGTATGGTAGAGGAGAAAAGCTGAGCAAAAGACCCAGGACGCAGAGCTTGAGAGAACACTCACACACAGAGGGAGAGGGAGCTAGCTGACTGAGGGGTGAGGGCTGGAGGCCAAAGAGTCAGACTAGAGGCCATGGAGTGGGGTTGAGGACAGGTAGTGAATGGAAGAGTGGGTGGCAAGGGAAGGTGAGTACAAGAGTTCGTACTGTTTGACAGAGGCCAGGGGGGGGTACAAAAGAGGTCACCAGCTAAGGCAAGGAGGGATTAAGCCCTGACAGCGAGGTGAAAGGAAGGAAGGGGGACACCCTCCGGCTGGTTCAACCACCAACCGTCCGAATATAGACCAGGAAACACCAGTACAGCCGCGACCAGGTAGGTGGAGGCCACGAGGTACGGGCGAGGAGATACGGGGTGGTCGCGGAGTGGCAGAGGAAGAGGAGGAGGAGAAGGAGGAGGTGGAGGAGGTGGTGGTGGTCGTGGAGATACCAGGGCCGGTCGCTGTACACCCACACACACACACACACACACACACACACACACCAACTGCTGACTCAGGTATCCTTGACCAACCCACGCTCCACAATAACCCACTGGATTCGCCAGGATTTGTGAATGTTCTCAAATTTTACCGATATTTTGTCCTCCCCTCCTCCCCCCTCACCTTACTCTACCCTCACCTTACTGGTCCATACCCCGCTACATAACGTCTTTTTAATACAATAACCTAATTGGGTCGTATCAACGATACAAAACAGTAAAGTGGAATGTCAGTATCACATTTCCTTGCTGCATGTTGTATTAAAGAAGGATCACATCAGACCGTTCTACTGTGGTGACCGGTTATTGTTATCCTGCCAATACAGAGGTTCTGGTGCCAGTAATGATACGAATCTACCTGACACACACAACCTACCTGCCCTCCTGACACATACAACCTAACTGCCCTCCTGACACATACAACCTAACTGCCCTCCTGACACACACAACCTACCTGCCCTCCTGACACACACAACCTACCTGCCCTCCTGACACATACAACCTAACTGCCCTCCTGACACACACAACCTACCTGCCCTCCTGACACACACAACCTACCTGCCCTCCTGACACACACAACCTACCTGCCCTCCTGACACATACAACCTAACTGCCCTCCTGACACACACAACCTACCTGCCCTCCTGACACACACAACCTACCTCCCGTCCTGACACACACAACCTACCTGCCCTCCTGACACACACAACCTACCTGCCCTCCTGACACATACAACCTAACTGCCCTCCTGACACACACAACCTACCTGCCCTCCTGACACACACAACCTACCTCCCGTCCTGACACACACAACCTACCTGTCCTCCTGACACACACAACCTACCTCCCGTCCTGACACACACAACCTACCTGCCCTCCTGACACACACAACCTACCTGCCCTCCTGACACATACAACCTAACTGCCCTCCTGACACACACAACCTACCTGCCCTCCTGACACACACAACCTACCTGCCCTCCTGACACACACAACCTACCTGCCCTCCTGACACACACAACCTACCTGCCCTCCTGACACACACAACCTACCTCCCGTCCTGACACACACAACCTACCTGACACACCTGACACACACAACCTACCTGCCCTCCTGACACACACAACCTACTTGCCCTCCTGACACACACAACCTAACTGCCCTCCTGACACATACAACCTACCTGCCCTCCTGACACACACAACCTACCTGCCCGTCTGACACACAAGACAAAAGGATGAAAGTTCATGCCATTTCGTATTTCCTCACACGATCCACCAGGACCAGCTGGGAACATTTCGTCTGGCCTGACTACAGCAGCAGCAAGAAGCCAGAATTTTCTTTAAAAAAAAGAGAGTGGAGGTAGGAAAACATAATCTTAACACCCTGAACACTTCAGGGAAGCCCCTTGCCCAGGACAGAACGACCCTTGAGTCAGGACAGGACGACCCTTAGCCCTGACAGACAGGACCCTTGGTCAAGACAGTACGACCCCTTGGCCACCACGACAGTACGACCCTTAAGCCTATTATCACCATCTCACGCATTTCGTGTGCATGTGACACCACGGGCCACGTCTGTCAGCGTACACTTGTACATAGGATGATGACCGTCCAGACTAATTCAACAATGTTTACGGAAAGCAGATCAACAGATTTCTGGCTTCGTTGACTCCGCCAGTCACTGACTGAGGGAGAACCTGGTTTAAGTCGTTCCCTTTCCTGTAGCCTTTCATACGAGGAACCTTCAGCAGGCTTCGTGGCTGCTGCGTTCTTCCCTACCTGCATCCACCTTATGTCTTTATGGATAAAGTCCTTTAGAAAGATATTCTCGCAATATTTGCTGAGGCGACACGGCAAGTGAATGCCACGGGGGGAAAATGAAACACGATAAGTTCCCAAGTGCACTTTCGTGTAATAATCACATCATCAGGGGAGACACAAGAGAGGAATATAAGTCAGTTGATATACAACGAAGAGACGTAGCTAGGACGCCATTTGGTAAACATGCGATTGTCTTCCCTGATGATGTGATTATTACACGAAAGTGCACTTGGGAACTTATCGTGTTTCAATTTCCCCGTGGACTCATAGGAATATACTTGATCACGCGCAAAATTGTGATCCTTTCCAAAATAGGAATATATATATATATATATATATATATATATCCAAACCTAAGCCAGACATGTATTTTACCGAGCAACCTCAAGGAGGGATAAACGGCTGGGTTAACTGTGGCCCAACTGCCGCAACCAGGATTCGAACCTGTGCGCTCGCCTCCCGGATTGCGTCGCTGTCAACCACGGTAACCGTTACACCACGGAACACGGAATACACGGTGGATGAGGCAGGTTTCTGTATCCTCCACTTGTTTCTTCCAATTTTCGTCGTCTTGCATCTATTGGGCTACAGATAGATGAATGTCATGACCAGGTTATGGTTGATAGATGAATGTTATGACCAGGTTATGGTTGATAGATGAATGCTATGACCAGGTTATGGTTGATAGATGAATGTCATGACCAGGTTATGGTTGATAGATGAATGTTATGACCAGGTTATGGTTGATAGATGAATGTTATGACCAGGTTATGGTTGATAGATGAATGTCATGACCAGGTTATGGTTGATAGATGAATGTCACGACCAGGTTATGGTTGATAGATGAATGTTATGACCAGGTTATGGTTGATAGATGAATGTCATGACCAGGTTATGGTTGATAGATGAATGTCATGACCAGGTTATGGTTGATAGATGAATGTTATGACCAGGTTATGGTTGATAGATGAATGTCATGACCAGGTTATGGTTGATAGATAAATGTCATGACCAGGTTATGGTTGATAGATGAATGTCATGACCAGGTTATGGTTGATAGATGAATGTTATGACCAGGTTATGGTTGATAGATGAATGTCATGACCAGGTTATGGTTGATAGATGAATGTTATGACCAGGTTATGGTTGATAGATGAATGTCATGACCAGGTTATGGTTGATAGATGAATGTCATGACCAGGTTATGGTTGATAGATGAATGTCATGACCAGGTTATGGTTGATAGATGAATGTTATGACCAGGTTATGGTTGATAGATAAATGTCATGACCAGGTTATGGTTGATAGATGAATGTCATGACCAGGTTATGGTTGATAGATGAATGTTATGACCAGGTTATGGTTGATAGATAAATGTCATGACCAGGTTATGGTTGATAGATAAATGTCATGACCAGGTTATGGTTGATAGATGAATGTCATGACCAGGTTATGGTTGATAGATAAATGTCATGACCAGGTTATGGTTGATAGATGAATGTCATGACCAGGTTATGGTTGATAGATGAATGTCATGACCCAAGTCATGGTTTTTCAGTCTTACATCCTCCTCATTCGAGCAGTTTAGGGGGCTCAAGTGCTTACGAGAGAATCCTTTACGTTCAGTCCAACTCTTTCACAGGTTCCTCCAAACAAGCCACATCTCTGTACGTGACAACTTCAGACCCCAAACTCGAATGTTGCTGTAGTCATCAAAGTTAAGTTTCAGTACAGGATGGTAATACGTTACACTGGACACGGTCAGTAAACCATTGATAAGGGGTGGGGGAAGTTTGTTGTCATCTTCCTGTATGATGCAAAGTCCCTGTATGGTGGTGTACAGAGCGGTGTTACATGTCTTGTCTCCCAGGTGTTGTGAGAGGCTTAATCAATCCGCTGTGTCCCCACCGTTCTAATGAATGAGCACACACGTCCTCTGTCAACCTGGCAGAAAACTTTCAGAAATTTTCTTTTTACTAATTTTGTAAAGAGAAGCACCTGACCTCCATCCTGACCCCCTGGTGTTAACCTATAGGCGCCTGACCCCCAACGCTGACCTCCTGACCTCCTGGTGTTAAACCATAGGCACCTGACCTCCAACGCTGACCTCCTGACCTCCTGGTGTTAAACCATAGGCACCTGACCCCCAACGCTGACCTCCTAGCCTCCTGGCGTTAAACCATATTCACCTGACCTCCAACGCTAACCTCCTGACTCCCATTCTGACCTCCTGGTGTTAAACCATAGGCACCTGACCCCCAACGCTGACCTCCTGACCTCCTGGTGTTAAACCATATTCACCTGACCTCCAACGCTGACCTCCTGACTCCCATTCTGACCTCCTGGCGTTAACCCATAAGCACCTGACCCTCCCCCACCCCCAGCTGGCCGGCTTGTACCGGAGGCTTTCACGACAACCCCGTCAGGTCCGGGGAAGCCGGCCACAACGACCTCATTACAGGAGGGAGGGAACACGGTCCGCCGGCGGCCCCTGTCCACCACTACCCACGGGGGGGGGAGAGTTTCACGCGTGTACGCCGCCGTCCCCCGGGAACACGAAGACTCCATCCTCCCACAGGGTTTCCCCCCTGCGGTTATACACACACACACACACACACACACACACACAACATCACAATATCAAGATTCAATGCCAAATGCATTTTAGCGGATATATATATATCCTAACTTGAGCCAGGTACCCATTTTATCGACCGACCCTTAAGGGTGGATGAACAGCTGGGTTGACTGTGGACCGACTGCCGCAACCAGGATTCGAACCTATGCCACGCTCGACCCTGGGCGGCCCGTGAATGCGTCACGGCCAGGAACGCTAGCAGATACACCACGGGAGAGTCACTTTAGGAAATGCAGTTGCTTTAATAATGTTGAAAAACAAAATATCTGCTTTATCAAGCAAATATTATTCCAGGTCAAACCAGCAATTTAAGGATTCAGTATCAAGAGGTCAAAGGTGGTATATTAACACCTTTTTATTGACGAAAATGACATGCTTCAGCTGCCACGTAACGGTAGGATATTACACAATTATCACCACCCTCTCTACGAATAACAATACAGAAAAAAAAAAACTATTTGTTTGATTAGCATTATACGCTAAGATTAGCATTATACGCTAAGAAAGACAATTTGCTGCTCACTGATCAGTCGATCACCTCACCAGTTGGGATAGTACCTTAGTCAGACACATGACCCTCCTGCTGGGGACGTGGCCATCAGTAAGATCACCTTCGTCAGACACATGACCCTCCTGCTGGGGACGTGGCCATCTGGGAGAGCATCTTCGTCAGAAACAAGACCTTTCTGCTAGGGACGTGGCCATCAGTTGGGAGAGCATCTTCGTCAGAAACAAGACCTTTCTGCTAGGGACGTGGCCATCATTAGGGAGATCATCTTCGTCATAAACAAAGACGCTCCTGCTGGGGTGAGTTGCCACCTCATCAGTGGGGAGATCACCTTCGTCAGACACACGACCCTTCTGCTGGGGAAGTGGCCAACCGCTCCAAAGCCATAGGAAGTACACCCATAGCCAGCCACCCCTATCACCCACACCACCACCACACGGCCTTCAGCTACGTTCTCAGCATATCAAGACCCACAATTCATTGCTAGCCACACAGGTCAGGTATTCCTGGAACGAAAAAGGCCTCACCTTTCCCCTTCCCCAACATACTCAGCAGGTAGGATCATCACACGTTACTCCAGACAAAGAATTTGAGGCGCCAGAGGTTACGGATACACAACCAGACGTCTCAAGACTTGGGGGTTTTTCCAGACATGGGTGACGAGACTTGGGGGGGTGGGGGGGTTAGGTTTAGGTTTCCAGACTTGGGTGATGCGACAGAGGTATGCACTTGTCTGACTCCCCTAAGGTTGCCTGTCATTTGAAGCACCACCATCATGTATATCAGAATTGTACCTGTTAAGTGCCCAGGTATGTCATGTCCTACAATACGGACTACAGCAGGCAGCGTCTTGGTCGGCCCAGCCCGAGCTGCTGGATGGTAGAAGACTTCACCAGGCATTCACCAGATGATCAGTAATGTCTGCCTTTATCAGTCTATGACAACGTTTATAAGAGAGACATGACACAGATTTTTCGCTTCATCTAAAGATCTTTGATTATCTTCCTCAACCCCTTTACCCCCTTCCCTATCTCGTTAACCATTCCCACGTTCAACTGAAGACTTGGTCTGCGATGAACAGTTCTGTCCGTCAACTGGAGCCTTCGACGATAAAGAATAAATTAGCGACATGCAGAACAGAGTAACCTTTACAAAAATAAAAACACCCAAACAGCTTTCCCCTTGCGTTATTACTGGCCACGGCTGCTGGCGTATATGTTGGTGAATCATGGCCAAGTCGCCTGGAAAGACCAACGCAATAAATATTTACGTCCTGACATTTCACACTCACTGCAGCAGAACAGTACACCTTCACCTTCCTTCCCCCTTCGTAAAAATGGACCCAACGCATGACTCACCTTCCCGACGTCTACTGCACTGAGCAGGTGCGTCAGTAAAGGTTGACGTCAGGGCCGTGTAGCGCCGTGCCTCAGTGAAAAGCAACACCAAGCCTGGTGACAGATCAAGCTGCATGGGCGGGTAGGTGTCTTTGATCAAACTTAACCATCATCACTTGTTTACGTAAGAAGAACCAGCACTTAAGACAACTGTGCTGCCCATTACATAATATAAATCATATAACGAAGCCTCCTGTGTATAGGGTTAGAGTGAGAAACTGCAGAAGTTGGTGACTGAATTTTGGAAAAGTGTTTGAAAGGAGAAAGTTGAGAGTAAATGTGAATAAGAACTAGGTTATTTGGTTCAGCAAGGTTGAGGGACAGGTGAGCTGGGTTGTGAGTTTGAATGGAGACAAATTGGAGGAAGTGAAGTGTTTTATATACCTGGGAGTGAATGTGACCATGGGAGCGGAAGTGAGTCATGGGGTGGGGGAGGGGGCGAAGGTTCTGGGAGCAATGCAGAATGTGTGGAAAGAGATCGTTAACTAGGTGGGCAAAGACAGGTATATTTGAAGGAATAGCAGTCCCAGAGGCATGAGCTATATAGATACGGATGTGTGGAGGAGGGTAGATGTGTTGGAAATGAAGTGCCTGAGGACAATATGTCGTGTGAGGTGGTTTGATCGAGCAAATAACGAAAGGGGTAAGAAAGATAGGTGGTAATAATAAGATTGCGGTTGAGAAAGCAGAAGAGGGTCTGTTGAAATGGTTTGGACATATGGAGAGAATGAGTAAGGAAAGATTGACAAAGAGGATATATGTGTCAGAAGTGGAGGAAACAAGGAGAATGAAGAGACCAAATTGGAGATGAAAGGATGGAGAGAAAAAGATTTCGAACGATCCGGGCCTGAACATACAGGAAGGTGAAAGGTAAGCACGAGAGTGAATTGGAACGATGTGGTATACAGGGGTTCACGTGCTTTCAGAGGACTGAATCAGGGCATGTGAAGTGTCCGGGGTAAACCATGGAAAGATTTGTGAGCCTGGCTGTGAATAGGGAGCTGTGGTTAAAGGGCATTCGCATGACAGCTAGAGAATGGATATAAGCGGATGTGGCCTTTCATCGTCTTCCTGACACTAACGCGGGAAACTGCTATAAAAGTATAATAATATATATCTATTTCATTTTATTATACTTAGTCGCTGTTTCCCGCGTTAGCGAGGTAGCGCAAGGAAACAGACGAGAGAATGGCCCAACCCATCCACATACACATGTGTATACATAAACGCCCACACACGCACAAATACATACCTATACATTTCAATGTATACATACATATACATGCACAGACATATACATATATACCCATGTACATATCCATACTTGCTGCCTTCATCCATTCTCGTCGCCACCCCGCCACACATGAAATGGCACAACAGATGCTCTTGATTTATGTACGTGTAACTGCTGATTAAATAATTCGCTTCATTTTCCCTTGTGGTTGTCACACAGGTACGACTCACACTTGAATTTCAATCCCCACACCAATAACATCAATAACAAACACAAAAGCAACAAACAAAATAAATGCCATTAGAACAAACTGCCAGCAGATTTGGACAAGACAAAGGATCCCTCAACATCCCATATCAACAATTCATCCGCTCCACCTTGAATATGCCTCACCTACCTGTTCTTCCAACCTCTCTAAAGCAAATACAACAAAGTTGCAAAACACACAAAATTATACACTCATATAACAGTCTTTGGCTGCCGAGTAACCACAAATACTCAACACCTTCACAATAAAGCAAAGATCCTCCCAGTAAATACCGAATTCAACACGCTCCGCATTCAATTCTATGTAACACCATGAAACCCCTCCCAATTAAACCATCTATAACTAACCACCAAATTAACCCTGAATTTCTACCCATCAGATGTACACCCATCAGAAACCGCACTCCCAAGACAAACATGAGCCACACTCTCCCACTTACATCTATCATCACTACAAATACCGTTTCAACATACCCCAGTACCCTTCATGCCCACGATGCAACTACCATACAAAAGACACTGAGCACTTACAGCTCAAGTGCCCTGCACACTCTACACATATACTACGCACACAAAACACAACACTTTATAACCTGTGGTCTCGACCGATGAACGTGGCTAGCATCTAGGGGCTATATATATATATATATATATATATATATATATATATATATATATATATATATATATATATATATATATATCTCATTTCTTATCTATAATATCCCCAGGACCATTTTTCTAAAGTGAAATGTTGACTCCTTTGGAATGAAAGGTTCCTTGACGAGGCTGTACTCAGTATAGGAAGCCTATCAGTATAACCTGGAGCAGGCGGAGTCCGATATACAGGTGTACATATCAATCGCCTGTGGTTGAGTTTGATAAAAAAAAAAAAAAAAAAAAGATGGCAGCGAGAGTACCAGTACACCCTTAAGAATTATGTCTCGGTAAACAATGAGCGAATCATTATTAGAATACACCGCGAACCATGACGAGTGTGGCTGATATCTAGTGAATGGCGAGACAAAAATCGAAGGATAGGATATGCTCGGATGTCCATTCACAGAGACCACACCACCCACTTCCCCCTCTGGGACTCCCACCCACCTACATACCTACATTTGCCAACTCTCTTTAGGCACTGTACATAGACTAATACACAACCAGTTCATGACCAATTCATTCTTTCCTCTCCCTCCATCCTAGCTTCCTTTCTTTTTCAAATTCAAGACATTCAATTATGAATAAGGATTAATACCGAAGGCTGAGGAAACAACAGCCAGACTCGAACCCGGGACCTTATGTTTGGTGTGCGTGAGAACTAGGCTAGGCTATATGAGCATAGCTGTTGGAGGTTTGTAAGTTCTATGGAAGTGCGCTTTCATATGCACAATATCCGTATATATATATATATATATATATATATATATATATATATATATATATATATATATATATATAATCTTCCCACCAAAATTTCTCCAAATTAGAAAGTAAACCTTACAAGTTCATGTTGAGGCTGTTTAAATACTGTAAGGAACTGATATAAAAATATTTACAAGAAAATAATTTATCCCTCTTTCAAAACTTTATTGTTTACTTCCCCTTTACTTTCGAGCACTTAAAACGGAGAGCAGTACACAGTACTTCACAATAATCTTGTACACAGTGTCAAGAAACAGGAAATTATCTAATGATGTTTATCTAAACGAAAGCTAATCACTTCTCGTTAAACACTAGCTAATCTTGTCTTTCCTTCAGAAACCGAGATAAAATCATTTCAAGTCTATATCAGTTGTAAATCATATCACCAGTGATGATAAACATCACCTACGAATAAATGTTAGACTACACAACATTGTCGGATACTTTCGTGCAACAGATGTAAGGGGCCATGTTAAGTGCCTTTCTACTCAGAAGACCGCGAGGGCAAACTCCCCAACCAGCTGAAGACAAAAGCCTGAGAATTCGTTATTCTTTATAATTAGGCTCGCTGGGGTTTATGGAGAGGGGAACCCCCGAAAACCTCTACAACGGCGCTCGAAGGAGAGAACCGTCTTGTGTATGATATCATATTTCCTTAAAGGTATTGCCTAAGAGACAATACTAATATACACCGACTCTCCAAAAGGATCTAGACATGCTCAAGTCAGAGGAATAATTCATACATATATTACCACAAGTTTTCTCCACAAGTCTCTCTGGTAATCTCTAACCAGCCTCAAAACATCGCGATTAGAAGAGTAACTAGATATGCAACCTCTTAGCTTCGCGTCCGCATATCTAAATATACTGCTTTCTGGGTTGATCACAGCACAGATAATGAGACAGT
This sequence comes from Panulirus ornatus, assembly GCF_036320965.1. Taxonomy (NCBI): domain Eukaryota; kingdom Metazoa; phylum Arthropoda; class Malacostraca; order Decapoda; family Palinuridae; genus Panulirus; species Panulirus ornatus. The sequence goes on along the minus strand of NC_092225.1, from coordinate 90,738,046 downwards.
GGTGTCTCCAAGTCATGCACACAGATAACCGAGTAACACAGCTCTGTCTGCTCTGACCTAAATACACCAAAGATAAGGTGTACAAACACACACACAGACATCCGGCAACTTGAAGCAAGACGAGAACATCCAAGACCCGTACATCTTACACAGAAGGCAAGGTACAAATTTTACCACTATACATCAAGCCAAGGTTCTCTCTTACCTTAATGCCACTGCGTCCTTGTTGCTTCAATAGAACATTTTCCGGCTTCATATCACAATGGATGATTTTGTTTTTGTATAGGGCGTCCAAACACAGCAGGAGGCTGTGGGCAAACTTCCTCACCAACTGCAGACTAAAGCCCATAAATTTGTTTTTCTTAATAAGCTCGTAGAGGTTTATGGAGAGGAGCTCGAAGGTGATGCAGGTGTGGGAGCGGAAGGTGAAGTGGTCGAACATGTGGATGATGTTCATAGTATTGTCTTTGTCCTGTTTCCTGAGGTGTTCTAGGATACGGATCTCCTCCTGAGCCTGCCTGTGGAACCTCTTCTCGTTGCGCACGATCTTGAGGGCCACATGCAGGTGGCTCTTGTGGTCGTACGCCTTCACCACCTGCCCGAAGCTACCCTTGCCTATAATTTTGAGCACCTCGTACCTGTACTGGATGTGGTCGTGAGGAATGTGGGCGTACGACCCCTGATGGTCGTCGTACCCATAATTCGAGAGGGCTTGGTTCCCGGACCCATTTATAATACCGGGCCTCTTCTTTGCATTGGCGCCTATGAAATAGATTTGTGGATAGTTAAAAATTTCTTTATGTTCGTAAGGGGTGAGTTTGTTCATATAATATTTCATGACCTGTTCGGGCGTGGCTACATAGGTCTTTGGTTGTCTAGTCGAGCCGTTCTTGAGACTGCTAGAGTCCGCGGACGTCGGCCGGACCTGAGGCAGACTCGAGGCATCCGGATTCACTTGACTCGGCACTGAGTTGGGCTGTCCGTTCTGCTCAGAGTTGGAGTTCGTGTCATCGAACTCGTACAGCTGAGTGATGGACTGGGCGCCCGTGGTCTTCATGGCTAGGGGCTTCAGGGGAGGCAGGTGCGTGCCACTACCGCTATCCAGGTAGCCGCCGCTGGTGCCGGTGGTGGTGGTGGTATTGCTGGTGGTGTTGGAGAGGGTCGTGTTGGTGGTGTCGTTCGGGGAGCCCGCACCGTTGATGTTGGCCAGTAAAGATCGGGTGCGGGAAAGGGGCATGGCCGCACACACTCCACCTATGCCCAGCAACCCACCTCCTCCTCCTCCTCCACCACCTCCCAATCCACCTCCGGGACCTCCCACACTCCTGCAGGCCGCCTCCCTATCTGTGGCCGCACATATCATAGCGCTGTGGCCGCCATCTCCTCCAGACAGCTGAGGGCCATGCTCACAACAGCCACTCCACGCACTCCACTAAAACACTAAAAACAAAGCGCACTTAAACTCGGCCTCCAGGCTCCACTGGCGCGTAAGATATATCACTTTCTAAAGATACTGTAAAATTATCCTCCAGGCTTCATTTGTGATTCTTTTCAATACCATTAAATTCATAAACACAACACACCACTACACATCTCCTTCCACCAAGAGAACCTAGCAGAGACTCAGTTCATGAACGCTGAACAATGGAGACCACGTCAATGTCCTCTGACGTCATGAGTTGTGGGCCAATCAGAACCGCGCGCTGGTGTTGCCAGACATCGTCTACCGTGGCATTCGTCTGGAGCCTCAAGTGATCACATATATAATCATATTTCATATATAGAAATATATATATACATTATACATATATAAGTATAAAGCTTTATCCATAAAGAGTATTTGGTTCCCAAGAGGTAAACTGAAACCCCTTAATTTCCAAGTTTAAGATGTCGTGCAAGGTTTAGCATTACAGAGGGAGAGCAGACATATATACCTCAGTCTGCAACATATAGGTCATACTTGATTAAATATTAATTACAATCATTGTCAGACGAGACACTGCGTTTCAATGTATCTTAATCATTCAGCCTTGCAACAAAATCTACGGTACTAAGTGAAACTTGCAACTAAGCCATCAGTCTATATATATATATATATATATATATATATATATATATATATATATATATATATATATATTCTTTCCCTTCAACTACTCTCTTACCTCTGCTTAATACCGTCAGATGTGATATACATACTTTGATTCAATAGAGGTATTAGGTTCTTTAACATATCCAACTGGGTAAGACTCATGAAACTCTTATGTTCTTCATAACAAACGGAATGAGACGATAAACGGCACAGAGTGGAGAAGTGTAAATGATGAAGCAATGAATAAGGAACAGAGGAGGTTCATAAGAGAACTCAAAATGTTAACTGCGTCCCCTTTGTTTGGCGAAGAGTAATGGGATGGGAGAGGAAATAGCCTACAAATGAGTCAAAGATGTCGTCATTTTTCACTATCACTGCCTACAGACAGAATCCCTTCCTCCCCCTCAAGTGTCATTACCAAGTAGATTTCCTCCGAGGAAACTTGCTACCTCCGTCTACTCAAGGTATGCCTCGGCAGTTATCGTGCCTCGGCAACAAGATGTGACGTCACAGACAGTCGTGCGCATCCAGACTCTCACGGATGCCATATGGCTCGTCTGGGGCGACCCGAGGATCGTGAGGGTTAGTGTATTACCGTATTGACCACTTCTCCAGCTCAGGTTGCGCTTCTATTACACTATTTCAGACACAGCTGACTGTACGGTTCGATCTCTGTGCAAGCGCTGCCACTCTTTCATGACATCGTAATGTACTGGACGGGAGTAATTACGTGCGTGGTTACCTATGTGCACTGAAATACAGTAGTTGATTCACAACGTTGAGGCGAATGCGATATATATATATATATATATATATATATATATATATATATATATATATATATATATATATATATATATATATATATATATATATATATTTTCCCTTGGGAAAAGGGGAGAAAGAATACTTCCCACGTATTCCCTGCGTGACGTAAAGGCGACTATAAGGGGAGGGAGCGGGGGGTTGTAAATCCTCCCCTCCAGTTTTTAATCTTCCAATAGAAGGAACAGAGAAGGGGGCCAAGTGAGGATATTCCCTCTAAGGCTTAGTCCTCTCTTCTTAACGCTACCTCGCTAACGCAGGAAATATTACAATATAACAATAATTTTACTTCACTTCTTTTCTTTCTTTCAAACCATTCACCATTTCCCGCATTAGCGAGGTAGCGTTAAGAACAGAGGACTGGGCCTTTGAGGGAATACCCTCACCTGGCCCAATTCTCTGTTCCTTCTTTTGGAAAATTAAAATACATATATATTTTTTTTTCATACTATTCGCCATTTCCCGCGATAGCGAGGTAGCGTTAAGAACAGAGGACTGGGCCTTAGAGGGAATATCCTCATCTGGACCTCTTCTCTGTTCCTTCTTTTGGAAAAAAAAAAAAAATGTAAATGTTGCCTCCAGCAACAATAATACTACAAAGAATATCTTAATCAAGAATTCACCAGAAATTTCTCCTGGGTGCATCTACAAAGTGCCATGTAGAAATTGTGATAAGTTTTATGTAGGTCAGACTGGTAAGGATCTTTCTGTTAGACTTAAGCAACATGAATATAGTATACGAATGGGACAAGAACCTAGTGCCTTGTATAATCACGTTAAAATCTATGATCACTGTATTGGCTGGAGTAATGCAATCTCAGTTATTAACCCTAATTCTATTACCACGAGAAATATCATTGAATCTTCTATCATCAAATACACAAAGAATCATAATCTTAATATTAGTGATGGTCTATACAAATTGGGTAACTTTATTGTTGATAAAGTTTGTAAACATTTCACCTTGTCCATATAATAAGTTTATGATACGCTCGTTGTCCGTCTTGGACAGTCGCATGTTTACCATATGGCGTCCTAGCTACGTCTCTTCGTTGTATATCAACTGACTGTTACATTTCTCTCTTGTGTCTCCCCTGATGATGTGATTATTACACGAAAGTGCACTTAAGAACTTATCGTGTTTCATTTTCCCCGTGGACTTGTAGGAATATACTTGATCACGCGCAAAATTGTGATCCTTTCTAACACACACACACACACACACACACACACACACACACACACACATATATATATATATATATATATATATATATATATATATATATATATATATATATATATATATATATATATTGTATGTGTGTGTGTGTGGATGGGCCATTCTTTCTTCGTCTGTTTCCTGGCGTAGGCTACCTCGCTGACGCGGGAAACGGCGACCAAGTATAATAATGAAATGATAGCAAGAAATATATATATATAAAATTCACGGCTGGTGATGTTGTTTCCTGCAGTTTACATTTACTCAATCAGTTCCCTGGATTTGATTCGTGCCAGTGTCCCCGGTAAATTTATGGTGCACCCCATGTTCATCCTGTGAGCAGTAGCGTAAAAGGAATTACACAGGTCACAAAGGGTCTTACTCAGACACCAGTGGGTTGATATGACATCAGATGTTACAATTCGTATTTCAGTACATACATGACATAGCTTCATATGGTAAATTTTACCGACTAAATGCAAAAATGTGGATACAAACTTAAAATGTCAGGTATCTTGTTATTAACAATAAGGTGTTGTGACAATTTTTGCAAGGTTTGTTTAGATCTGTCCCTAAAAGGCTGTTTTCTCACATTTTGAGACACAGTGTTCTAGTTTGTGTCCAAATCTTTGACCACAAACGTTACAATTCACACGGTTAACATCTCCAGTTAAGCCAAAGCGCCAATAGTACCACTAGCCTAGCCTACGTCTGGCAGTTACAACATCATGTAATCTGCTGATCTTATTACTTTCTCTATATACATGTTGGACTTGACACATTTCACTGTGATGGAAGATGTTTCTACTTGTGCTCATCTGAACTCGTCTTCGTGCTTCTAAGAGGTCATTAGCTCCTTTCTAATTATAGTGTTGAGCCTTTTAATTGACAACCCAATGTCCTTTTCAACCTCACCTTTAGTAAGTGCAAGTTTGGCTAAAGCATCAGCTTCGTCATGCTCACGGAGGCCTATATGAGAGGGAATCCATAACAATTTCATTTGAATCCCTTGAGCAATAATGTCTGAGTATTTGTGTCTGGCTTCAGAGACCTAACATGTTACATTCTGATCTCAGGATGTTAAGGGCAAGTAGTGAAGATAAAGAATCAGAGATCATTAAACTGTCTGTGGCAGTGATTAGTACCTGCTCAAGAGCGATGAGTATGACGAACAATACAGTTTGTAGAGTAGATGCTCAGTTGTTTTTTCTAACACTTTTCTCTAATCTATTACCATTGAGGCTGGATCACAGTGGCAACACTGCCTACCCCTGCCAGTAGCATTGTCGCGGGAACCGTCCGTAAAGATGATACACTGGGCTATGTTATCCTCACTACACCTATTTATCCACTCAAGAATCTCATCACTTGATAATCTCTTCATCTTCAACACTTAAGCGAAAACCAGTGATCTTGAACACATACAGAAACTCCTCCTCGCCGACAGTTTCCCCGGGTAGAAATACACTAACCGTTATCAGGAGATGGTCAAGATAAGATGGTGTGGAGTGTGTGCTGAATCTACGCTCCACAGACTAACCAAACCATCACTGAATCCAATAAAAAATTCTAGTTTAACACCATACAAACCTAACCATCACTGATTCTAATCACAATTCTAGTTTAACACCATACAAATTAATGCTTCTTGACCTTAGCTCGATATACGTATGTGTCGATATATATATATATATATATATATATATATATATATATATATATATATATATATATATATATATATATATATATATATATATATAAAGATCATAAAAGAACACTTACAATTTTTATCACCAAATTCTTAAACTCTCCTTAAATTATCGATAACTTTAATCTCCACACTACTTTCACTGGTCTCGACCTTTAGCTACGTGCATATAGGCTGGAGTAGCTGTAGGTGTCGTACCGTCGTGCTCAGGGATCGTACCGTCGTGCTCAAGGATCGTACCGTCGTACTCAAGGATCGTACCGTCGTACTCAAGGATCGTACCGTCGTGCTCAAGGATCGTACCGTCGTGCTCAAGGATCGTACCGTCGTGCTCAAGGATCGTACCGTCGTGCTCAAGGATCGTACCGTCGTGCTCAAGGATCGTAAAGTCATGTTCAAGGATCGTACCATCGTGCTCAAGGATCGTACCGTCGTGTTCAAGGATCGTACCGTCGTGCTCAAGGATCGTACCGTCGTGCTCAAGGATCGTACCGTCGTGCTCAAGGATCGTACCGTCGTGCTCAAGGATCGTACCGTCGTGCTCAAGGATCGTACCGTCGTGCTCAAGGATCGTACCGTCGTACTCAAGGATCGTACCGTCGTGTTCAAGGATCGTACCGTCGTGCTCAAGGGTCGTAAAGTCATGTTCAAGGAATTAATATCGACGTAATGCACAGAATGTCTATATATGGTTTCCAATCTTCTAAATGACACACATGAAATACATGATGTATTGGATGGCATGCAACAGTGTCATACAGGGAATGAGCACACACACACACACACACACACACACACACACACACACACACACACAATCATCCTAATTAATCTTGAATTCACACATTCTAGCACGATTATTGAGAATACCACATACGATACACCGACTAAGAGAGACAAGAAAAAAGTGATCACATAATGGCTGAGTTTAATCATGTTAGCGAATGAGGACTTGTTATAATCATAGAGCCACAAAACCTTAAACAATAAGGACTAGTTATAATTATGGAGCCACAAAACCTTAAATAATGAGGAGTTGAAATAATCATAGAAACACAAAACCTTAAATAATGAGGAGTTGAAATAATTATAGAAACAAAACCTTAAACAATGAGGACTTGATGTAATTATTGAGCCACAAAACCTTAAATAATGAGGAGTTGATAAATTATGGAGCCACAAAACCTTAAATAATGAGGACTTGATATAACTGTAGAACCACAAAACCTTAAATAATGAGGACTTGATATAATTATAATTATAGAGCTACAAAACCTTAAATAATGAGGACTTGATATAATTGTAGAGCCACAAAACCTTAATCAATGAGGACTTGATATAATCACAGAGCCACAAAACCTTAAATAATGAGGACTTGATATAATTATAGAGCCACAAAACCTTAAATGATGAGAACTTGATATAATTATAATTATAGAGCCACAAAACCTTAAATAATGAGGACTAGATATAATTGTAGAGCCACAAAACCTTAATCAATGAGGACTTGATATAATAATAATGGAGCCATAAAACCTCGAGTGATTTCCATCGCGACATGAATTGGGAAATAAAGTACAGCAGCCACTAACTGACTAGCTAGGGCTTCGTGGCGGGAGGGATCTGTGAGGTAGACAGTGAAGGATGAGGAACAGGGGCACCTCTAGCTTCAAGTACAGAGGGGAGAGGTTTAAGAATGAGGGGGGGGGGGGAGGCTGTTCCACGAAAGATGTCAAACACCAATAAGGGTTGGTTTCGAGATGTGAGGTGACGATGATATTGTGGTGCACCAGCCGACCATCATCTCTAATGTATAAGAGAGGAAGAAAACGAGTATTAAGTTATAAGAGAGGAAGAAAACGAGTATTAAGTTATAAGAGAGGAAGAAAACGATTATTAAGTTATAAGAGAGGTAGAAAACGAGTGTTAAGGCATAAGAGAGCAATCAAACGAGTAAGCCAGCATAAGAAAGGAGGAACAAAGAAACTTGGAAAAGAATATTGTGGACAAGGCAAATGAGAAAGTCCAGCGGAACGTTTCCATAAATTTTCAGGGTTAGAAAGTTGTCAGTTGAAAGAGCAGCTACAATCAGGCTACGGGTTTCAGAGGGAAGAAGATGGTACAGGACAATGTGAGGAGGTGACTGACAAGTTCAAAATTGTTTTCACCGCGGGAGACACAATAGCCCCAAACACCCATGAAATAGAACGGGGAAAACTTGAGAAACACTGAGTTATCTGGTATAAGACATCGACGGAATACCTTGACCCATACAAGGCTCGTGGTCCTGATGGAATATGTTTACCCCCCATGCGCTGCAGATGTGTGTGGATTCGCTTGGTAAAGCACATGAGAGTACTCTTCAAGTCGTCCTTGGGGAAAGGCTCAGTGCTCAAGGAGTGGAAGAGGGCAAACATCACGCCCAGCTTTAAGAAAGGAGACTGAGAAGAGGCGCTGAATCACAGCAAACGCCCTCCTCCTTCCCTCCCTCCCTCCCTGACAAGCGTGGTCTGTAAGGTACTGGAAAAGATCATCAGGAAGTAAGGATGACTTATACCACACAGGAGATAACATCTACGTGAGAGAGAACGCAGCTGAGGGAAAGGTCAATATGTAATTTCTAAGAAGAATGAGTTTGTTTCAGACGACAGGGAAGATGAGGTGGGTTTGTGTGTATCAGGAATATCAGAAAGGATTCCAACGCTCTACCGCATGAGAGGAGGCTGATTGAGAGCCTGGATCGCCGCCGCCCGGGTGGGCAGGAGTGAGTGAGTCGGGAGGGGGAAACTCCTTCCATGGACAGATTACCTTAGTGGAAGGGAACGAAGGACGTGTCCCGGTGGAGCCTTCTGGAGTGCCCCAAGGGTGAGGGAGGAAGGGGTGAGGGGTTCTGTTCCGGAACCGTTACTCCTTTCTAAGGTAAGGACTCCAACCTGAACACTGTATACAGGTAACCCAAGGTCATGAGGGAGGAGGAAAGCGGGTAGGGAATGCATCAAGTTACGTGGGGATCTGAGACACATACGTTGGACAGATACATGTATGGCGGACACTATTCAAGCCATGTAAATGTAATGAGGTTGGACTACAGTGAAAGATGTCCTCGCTCGACATGCATATATTATCCAGCAGGAAAGAAGCTGCAGGAGCCTATGTGTGAGGGACTTGGAAGTCGACATCGTCCCCAACCAGTCGCCGAGACCCACCTACAGGAGAACAGCTAAGGGCGTCAAATATCCGCTGGCAAATACTGGAGGAGGAGATGTGCAGCAGGTCGTTGTCCTGCATAAAGCCAAGACTGGACTAAGCTTCTTAAGTTGGGTCACCTTACATAAGGAAGCCCAAAGAGCTAATAGAGGAGGTGCTGACGTAGGCAACGAAGATCGTGCCAGAATCAAGAGAGCCTTAGATTTACCTACAACCATGGAAGAGAGAAGAGTGAGGGGTGACCTGAACACCACCTTTAAGCTTGATAAACCCTGAGTGATGACGCAGCCAATGAACAGCTCTTGGAGAGATGTGAGGGAACATAACATGAAAATAAGCAAGAGACTTGTGAAGAAAGATGTGAAGAACACTTCTGTAGTGTGAGAGTCGTGGATGAATGGAATACACTGAGCCAGGAAACAGTAAACGTGGACCCCATACCAGAGTGGTCGGTCTCAACACAGAAAACTGTAGGAGGCAGCAGCACTTTTCAACATCAGTAATTCTTTGACCATATCACCAGCATCTACCTACCTCTGTATTTGCATGTATCTGTAAATTTGCAAGCTTAATAATGATAGTCATTATCATTATCATAATTATCATTATTATCATTTAATCCTAAAACTTCAGGAGTTGCTCAACATCCTGCTAGTTTGGGAGAGGATACATCAAACAAGAGGAGAAGTGTACCGCGCTACATGGACAACACACTAACCCCTCACCAAACGTACGATGATCCCGAGTGAGCCATCAGGCGAACATATGGCACATCAGGGCGCTGCAGGAGGCCGCCAGGCAAGCCCGGCTCGGTGGCAAAGGAAGATCTCGTAACGAGGGACGGTAAGTAACTACAGAGAGATCGCCTTGGGAACACCCCAGGCTCTGAGGGCGGGGAGAGAGAGAGAGAGAGAGAGAGAGAGAGAGAGAGGTGGAGACAACAGTGTAAGAAGGCAGAACCTTGGGAATCTTGGAGACGTAAGAAATGAACACCATCAACAACCATGTCTGTATTTATCAGGCACGAAGCGCCAATAGTAATAATAATGATAATAATAGAAATAATAATAATAATAATAATAATAATAATAATAATAATAATAATAATAATAATAATGATAATAATAATAATAATAATAATAATAATAAGGGAGGAACACCTCAGCTGGACTGTGACAATGAAACAAAGAAAAATGTACGACAACTTCATTGCTAAGATGCACAATGATCTCATACTGAGGGACGCGGCCCACCTGGACGGGACGAAGGACACACCATGATAATCATTGTCATTAACCACCTTGGGTATTGTCATTAACCCACCTTGAGTATTGTCATTAACCACCTTGGGTATTGTCATTAACAACCCCTCCCCCCCTGGGTATGACGGCCTGGTCTTTGACCTGACCCGGTCAGAGACCAGCCCGTCCTACCCCCCCAAGGGCCGTACCGTCCTGCTCAAGAGCTTAAACTACATGAAAGTGGATCGTTTACCATCGTCACCTCACGCACGATGAACCACACATGTCTGGTTAGAACAACAGCATCGGTGGACACACTTCTACGTGGCTGTTGTCCGACTTAGGCTGGGTTGTAGGTATTCATGGGAATCTGCCCCTCCTGTTCATAATGAACAGACCAAATATATAGAAACATTACCCACAAGAGTATTCCCACACCCCACAACATTATGTACTCGACTGTTGTACAATCAGTGAATTCAGAAACGATACTTGGCAAACATTGCAAGATATGTGTAAACATTTCATCCATAACATTGTTCCACCACCTCGGATACTTGAGAAGTATCATAACTTTGCTGGTTGTAGATACTTCAGTTGTTATATATATATATATATATATATATATATATATATATATATATATATATATATATATATATATATATATATATATATATATATATATATATATATATATCTTGATACGTAATCCAATCATTTTTGTTGAGTCGTTGTAAACTTCGCTTACCATGCTCATTGCGTTGACCAAGCAATGTTAACACTATCCTCTCTGTAACCTGTAATGTGTTACCATCACTGAGGCCCATTAGTCCAGGGCCTGGACCATTTAGTGTCCTTTATATCCTCCTTTGCGCCACCGCCCACAGGATGCGGGGTAGGAGTGCACAATGAAACAGTAGGTCTGCGAGGAAAATCAAAACCTTATATCAGCTATGACATGACCACTAACACAGGGACGCACCGCAGCGTCTCAAACTCGAACAGGAGGATTTGCAAACAGGAGGGCCAACATTCGCGGGAGGATGTAGCGTCTCTCCCTCCACACTACACCTCGAGTATCCTTCAAGCCGAGACTCCATGATATTACATTCGCTGAGACCAACTGGGAAACGATGTTGAAAAAAAAAAAATATTATAATCGGGTGACAGAGATAAAGTAAACATGAAGACGGTGTCCAGATGATACAAGAGATGTAGCAACCCAGTGACAGATGAAGAAATCAGAATTGCTTGGCGTTCTCAATCTCTCTACATACCTATCAGTTTCCCAGCCAAAGTGATCCCAAAATGAGGCTATGGCGCTGTTGTTCATAACTGGATAGAAAGAAAATGAAGAATGAACATACGAAACATAAGAATATCACGTCTACCTCGCTCCAACCCCTTTTGAAAGGGGACATATAACCTCTGACCAACAATCAAACGGCGTCATCTACAAACATCACACGATCACAATAAAACCACAGCGCCACCTGAAACCAACGGATCTCTGAACAATGTAACAAAACACGATCGGATCCCCCCTTCTTTATGATCCCTTCTGTCCCGCGCATGAACGACTGTTGGTACAACTTTTGGGGGGGAGGAGATCTTTCCCCCACCCACCCACCTGCCGAGTTCTCCTGGACAGACTCCAGGCCAATGTTAAACACCTTATCCCCGGCCAGCCAGCAAGCCAGCCAGCCCGCCCGTCTCCCTCCCTCCCCGCCTCTCAAACGGTGAGTGTCGCACACGATCACCTCCCTGACTGTAGCGCTACTTCAATCGTCTGGATCCTGAAGCAACTCCTCCTGTATTACCTCAGTCGTTCTGCTACCCTGGTGTACGAGTAACACTCCCTACCACTGATCATCAAGTGTATTACTAACACCTGAGTACAGTATAAACCAATGCCTTATGTATTAACACCTAATTACAGTATTCACCAGTGCCTCCTGTATCAACATCTAAGCACAGTATGTACAATATACACCACTGCCTCCTGTATTAACACCTAAGTACAGTATACACCAGCGCTCTCTGTATTAACACTTAAGTACAGTATACAATATTGCCTCCTGTATTAACACCTAAGTACAGTGTACAATATTGCTTCCTGTATTAACACCTAAGTACAGCATACAACAGCGCTCTCTGTATTAACACCTAAGTACAGTATACACCAGTGCTTCCTGTATTAACACCTAAGTACAGTATACACCAGTGCTTCCTGTATTAACACCTAAGTACAGTATACACCAGTGCTTCCTGTATTAACACCTAAGTACAGTATACACCAGTGTTTCCTGTATTAACACCTAAGTACAGTATACACCAGTGCCTCCTATCCATTCCCTGTACGTCCTCTTCCTCACACTCCCTTCCCTCACCTGTTCTCCTTCCCACGTAAACCTTCCCGCCCCTCACACGTACAGTACAGGAAAAAAGAATGTGTACACATCATCTGTATATGGCAAGGTAAGCTTTGTTTGTACACAAAGCACACTGTCAGCATATGTTATCACGAGTAGGTTACAGCTGCCTTGTGTATCTGCCCTTAATGCTTTGTTAAGCACACACACACACACACACACACACACACACACACACACACACACACACACACACACACATAATGTAGTTCTTACCACTATGACCCAGCCATCTATGAGCAGGTCTGCTTGGTACATAACAGGAAGCTGTGGACGAGTTTGTATATTTCGTAGAAAAAGTTCAGTGAGGAAGGTTGTGGGAAAACTAGTAGGAGAGAGAGAGAGAGAGAGAGAGAGAGAGAGAGAGAGAGAGAGAGAGAGAGAGAGAGAGAGAGAGGAGAGAGAGAGAGAGAGAGAGAGATGCCGTCCAGGATGGGGGGGGGGGGGACGTGACGTGTCATGTAGAACGGTGTCAAGACGACGCGCGGCAGTTGCACCAGAAGGGTTGAGGGAGGAGGGGCAGACGGGGCGCAGGAGGGACGGTAAGATGAGGTGAGGGAACGAACGTTTCAGGTGGGAGGAGGGAGAGGGTGATGGTTGATCGAAGAAGGGGATCGTATACATTGCGAGCATCTTGTGCGCGGGGGTCGTGCGTGGATCCCTGACCTGTGTGGGTCTCTCGTCTGTGGCTACTTTGAGGATAGTTATTGGACTCATTTAACTCGACTCAAATTTGAGTCATTCTCGCTCGCGCTGCGGAAAAAGAAAAAAGTCGAGAGAAGAGTCAAGCAAGTTCGTCAGTATCCTGCCAGTGGTATGGACGCGTGTTTTCTCGCGGCATTACGTGGTCTGCTGTGAATCCCACGACGTCAGAGTCGGAGGAACCGAATCTGGGTACGTGGAGTCAACACCAAACGTCCAAATTGTGATGCTCTTTTTTTTTTTTTAAGTCTATTGTTTCCCGGACCTGATGAACCACCTAGGCACTTCCTTCTCTGTTTTTTTCTTTTTTCTTTTTTGAATTACAACGAAAAGTTACAAGACACTGGTGGATATGACAGTAGCATCTGACGATATAATGGGCAGAAATTACAGGCGCTGTGATCTTGGTTATCACCCATCACTATAGGATCCTATATGGCGAGCGGGCAGCTCCCAGACCAGATGTGTGTGTGTGTGTGTGTGTGTGTGTGTGTGTGTGTGTGTGTGTGTGTAGTGGGGGGAGGGAGTGGGGGTCTCGTGCTGTCCACGACATCCAATCTAATTCCCATCCCAGTGAGTTAAACCTTTTTTTTTCTTTCTTTCTTTCTTTCTTTCTTTTACTGCCAATACCCTGGTGGCCACATCTGCCCTGGCCAGCCAACGCATCGATCCTCGCCAACCACACCGACTCTAATAAGTCAACACGCCGGTACGTCACAGATGACTGAACAGCTTTAACCAATCAGGTCACCTTCTCAGTCCTCCTAACTATCAACACAAGGCTAACAATTCACCTAAAGCTATTAACATTCTCTCTACCATATGTCCTTGAAAATTCTCCCCAAATGTTTCCAATATTTGACTCCCTCCTAACTCTTCAGTATCTTACACAATCTAATTTCTTTTTCCTTCTAAATACTTCTATCATAATTGAATTTTATCTTTCTATTAACATTCCTTGCGCCAGTCTCTTAAGAGCAACACTTTACGCCAGCCTCGCTCCGCCTGTAAACACATCGTCAAACAAATTCAAGTTCACCTTCTTTCCATTTTCTTCACGACCAGACCAAAACCTTCCTTACAAATCCAATTACGTCAAGAACCTTCCTTAACTTCTAACAGTCTTACTACCCAACCCCACCCCTCCCCTACAATGCCCATTTTCTGCACAAGTCCATTCTTCATTTTCTATGAATCATCGCACACACCCCGCCCATCCAACCCCATTAATAAAAAGTCCTGTTTCTCCCACATTTTCGAAAACATTTCTGGCCACGCTCATCCGTACCCTCTTCCTCCTCACCTTCCACTCAGCTATGGACGGTGTCTTGAATTTCCTCAATTACCCACCTGCTAACGTCTACCTCACCTAACCTAACCTAACTACAGTTCACCTAACCTAACCTACAGTTCACCAAATCTAACCTAACCTACAGTTCACCAAATCTAACCTAACCTACAGTTCACCTAACCTAACCTACAGTTCACCAAATCTAACCTAACCTACAGTTCACCAAATCTAACCTAACCTACAGTTCACCAAATCTAACCTAACCTACAGTTCACCAAATCTAACCTAACCTACAGTTCACCAAATCTAACCTAACCTACAGTTCACCTAACCTAACCTACAGTTCACCAAATCTAACCTAACCTACAGTTCACCAAATCTAACCTAACCTACAGTTCACCTAACCTAACCTACAGTTCACCAAATCTAACCTAACCTACAGTTCACCTAACCTAACCTACAGTTCACCAAATCTAACCTAACCTACAGTTCACCAAATCTAACCTAACCTACAGTTCACCTAACCTAACCTAACTACAGTTCACCTAACCTAACCTACAGTTCACCAAATCTAACCTAACCTACAGTTCACCTAACCTAACCTACAGTTCACCAAATCTAACCTAACCTACAGTTCACCAAATCTAACCTAACCTACAGTTCACCTAACCTAACCTAACTACAGTTCACCTAACCTAACCTACAGTTCACCAAATCTAACCTAACCTACAGTTCACCTAACCTAACCTACAGTTCACCAAATCTAACCTAACCTACAGTTCACCAAATCTAACCTAACCTACAGTTCACCTAACCTAACCTACAGTTCACCAAATCTAACCTAACCTACAGTTCACCAAATCTAACCTAACCTACAGTTCACCTAACCTAACCTACAGTTCACCAAATCTAACCTAACCTACAGTTCACCAAATCTAACCTAACCTACAGTTCACCAAATCTAACCTAACCTACAGTTCACCAAATCTAACCTAACCTACAGTTCACCAAATCTAACCTAACCTACAGTTCACCAAATCTAACCTAACCTACAGTTCACCAAATCTAACCTAACCTACAGTTCACCAAATCTAACCTAACCTACAGTTCACCAAATCTAACCTAACCTACAGTTCACCTAACCTAACCTAACTACAGTTCACCTAACCTAACCTAACCTAACCTAACTACAGTTCACCTAACCTAACCTACAGTTCACCAAATCTAACCTAACCTACAGTTCACCAAATCTAACCTAACCTACAGTTCACCAAATCTAACCTAACCTACAGTTCACCAAATCTAACCTAACCTACAGTTCACCAAATCTAACCTAACCTACAGTTCACCAAATCTAACCTAACCTACAGTTCACCAAATCTAACCTAACCTACAGTTCACCAAATCTAACCTAACCTACAGTTCACCAAATCTAACCTAACCTACAGTTCACCAAATCTAACCTAACCTACAGTTCACCAAATCTAACCTAACCTACAGTTCACCAAATCTAACCTAACCTACAGTTCACCAAATCTAACCTAACCTACAGTTCACCTAACCTAACCTAACCTAACTACAGTTCACCTAACCTAACCTAACCTAACCTAACCTAACCTAACCTAACTACAGTTCACCTAACCTAACCTACAGTTCACCTAACCTAACCTAACTACAGTTCACCTAACCTAACCTAACCTACAGTTCACCAAATCTAACCTAACCTACAGTTCACCAAATCTAACCTAACCTACAGTTCACCAAATCTAACCTAACCTACAGTTCACCAAATCTAACCTAACCTACAGTTCACCTAACCTAACCTACAGTTCACCAAATCTAACCTAACCTACAGTTCACCAAATCTAACCTAACCTACAGTTCACCTAACCTAACTACAGTTCACCTAACCTAACCTACAGTTCACCAAATCTAACCTAACCTACAGTTCACCAAATCTAACCTAACCTACAGTTCACCAAATCTAACCTAACCTACAGTTCACCAAATCTAACCTAACCTACAGTTCACCAAATCTAACCTAACCTACAGTTCACCAAATCTAACCTAACCTACAGTTCACCAAATCTAACCTAACCTACAGTTCACCAAATCTAACCTAACCTACAGTTCACCAAATCTAACCTAACCTACAGTTCACCTAACCTAACCTAACTACAGTTCACCTAACCTAACCTAACTACAGTTCACCTAACCTAACCTACAGTTCACCTAACCTAACCTACAGTTCACCAAATCTAACCTAACCTACAGTTCACCAAATCTAACCTAACCTACAGTTCACCTAACCTAACCTACAGTTCACCTAACCTAACCTACAGTTCACCTAACCTAACCTACAGTTCACCAAATCTAACCTAACCTACAGTTCACCAAATCTAACCTAACCTACAGTTCACCAAATCTAACCTAACCTACAGTTCACCTAACCTAACCTAACTACAGTTCACCTAACCTAACCTACAGTTCACCAAATCTAACCTAACCTACAGTTCACCTAACCTAACCTACAGTTCACCTAACCTAACCTACAGTTCACCTAACCTAACCTAACTACAGTTCACCTAACCTAACCTACAGTTCACCAAATCTAACCTAACCTACAGTTCACCAAATCTAACCTAACCTACAGTTCACCAAATCTAACCTAACCTACAGTTCACCAAATCTAACCTAACCTACAGTTCACCTAACCTAACCTAACTACAGTTCACCTAACCTAACCTAACTACAGTTCACCTAACCTAACCTACAGTTCACCAAATCTAACCTAACCTACAGTTCACCTAACCTAACCTAACTACAGTTCACCTAACCTAACCTACAGTTCACCTAACCTAACCTACAGTTCACCAAATCTAACCTAACCTACAGTTCACCAAATCTAACCTAACCTACAGTTCACCAAATCTAACCTAACCTACAGTTCACCAAATCTAACCTAACCTACAGTTCACCAAATCTAACCTAACCTACAGTTCACCAAATCTAACCTAACCTACAGTTCACCAAATCTAACCTAACCTACAGTTCACCAAATCTAACCTAACCTACAGTTCACCAAATCTAACCTAACCTACAGTTCACCAAATCTAACCTAACCTACAGTTCACCTAACCTAACCTACAGTTCACCAAATCTAACCTAACCTACAGTTCACCAAATCTAACCTAACCTACAGTTCACCAAATCTAACCTAACCTACAGTTCACCAAATCTAACCTAACCTACAGTTCACCAAATCTAACCTAACCTACAGTTCACCAAATCTAACCTAACCTACAGTTCACCAAATCTAACCTAACCTACAGTTCACCAAATCTAACCTAACCTACAGTTCACCAAATCTAACCTAACCTACAGTTCACCTAACCTAACCTACATTCACCTACCCTAACCTACAGTTCACCAAATCTAACCTAACCTACATTCACTTAACCTAACTTACATTCACCTAATCTAACCTACCCTACATTCGCCTAACCTAACCTACACACCTACCCTAACCTACATCACCTAACCTAACTACAGTTCACCTAACCTAACCTAACCTACATTCACCTAATCTAACCTATCCTACATTCACCTCACCTAACCTACATCACCTACCCTAACCTACAGCTCACCTAACTAACCTAACCTAACTACAGTTCACCTAACTACTAACCTACATTCACCGAACCTAACTTAACGTACAGTTAACCTAACCTAAACCTAACCTAACCTAACGCTAAACTACCCTAAGGTTCACGCAGTCTTAATCCAACATTCACTAAAGCTTACCTGATCTTAACCCCAACTCATTCCATGAGAAGGGTTGGGCTTCAGCTACTGTCTTTAATCCACAAAAACCTGAAAAGAAAAAGAAAAAAAAAATATTCCGATATGTCTTCCAGTCCTAGACGTGTCCGTGAAGAGAATTGATGGTTTTATTCTAAAAGAAATTTTTCACAAGGTTGTTTTTACCACGACTGCTATATAAATGTCTCCTCCCCAAGAATGAATTACTATAGTTCAACTTTCACTTACCATCTTTGCTTTTATGCAGTCTCAGTTTTCAAATAAAACAAAATGCAAATCGATAGATAAACAATAGTTTCTTTCAGCTGAATGTAACGTGATGAACTATACAAACAACGGTCACTATTTGCCCGTGTCGTCTCCAGCTGTCGTGCATAAGGAACCGCCATCCACTGCCAAGCCTCATCATACACTGCTCCTCCCCTTGTTTAACCTGACCCTCATCTGCTTTCGCTCGGCCCACTGACAGTTTGTCGCGTCAGCTCCATACATCACCTGTATCCATTTCATTGACCCATGCAAGCCTCGCACCCTCCTTCATGTTCAAGACTCGATAATCCAGTGTCTCTTGCATTTTATCCTCCTTTCTCCCTCCACTTCTAACCCAAAATCCTCTTAATAAGTCTTTCTTCCCTCTTCCTCTCCACGTCCAAACCATTTCAACCTTGTCAACTCCTCTTTATCCTTGTCATTCCTTACACGATGAACCCACCAATTACCAGCAAAGCTGTCCTCAAGCATTTCACTCCCAACACATCCACCCCCTACCGTTCTACTGCATTTGGCACTCATCACACACACACACACACACACACACACACACACACACACTCCCATACAACACTGCTGACCTCTCCTTCAAGTACATTCCTCGATTCCGCCGGTACAAGCTTAACCCTCCCTCTCCCTCTATATGACTCACTTCAACCCCCCACGGTTCCATCCGTTGCCAAGTCCACTCCCAGGTACGTTAAGCATCCCACTTCCTCCAGGTTAGGTCCTCCCTATTCATGCTTACTCTCAAGACATCCATGTCTCATCTCGGCCCTGCTGCACCTCACTACGTCAGTCTTGCTCACACACACACACACACACACACACACACACACACACACACACATATATATATATATATATATATATATATATATATATATATATATATATATATATATATATATTTTGCTTTGTCGCTGTCTCCCGCGTTTGCGAGGTAGCGCAAGGAAACAGACGAAAGAAATGGCCCAACCCCCCCCATACACATGTATATACATACGTCCACACACGCAAATATACATACCTACACAGCTTTCCATGGTTTACCCCAGACGCTTCACATGCCTTGATTCAATCCACTGACAGCACGTCAACCCCTGGTATACCACATCGCTCCAATTCACTCTATTCCTTGCCCTCCTTTCACCCTCCTGCATGTTCAGGCCCCTATCACACAAAATCTTTTTCACTCCATCTTTCCACCTCCAATTTGGTCTCCCTCTTCTCCTCGTTCCCTCCACCTCCGACACATATATCCTCTTGGTCAATCTTTCCTCACTCATTCTCTCCATGTGCCCAAACCATTTCAAAACACCCTCTTCTGCTCTCTCAACCACGCTCTTTTTATTTCCACACATCTCTCTTACCCTTACGTTACTTACTCGATCAAACCACCTCACACCACACATTTTCCTCAAACATCTCATTTCCAGCACATCCATCCTCCTGCGCACCACTCATATATATATATATATATATATATATATATATATATATATATATATATATATATATATATATATGTGTGTGTGTGTGTGTGTGTGTGAGCAAGACTGACGTAGTGAGGTGCAGCAGGGCCGAGATGAGACATGGATGTCTTGAGAGTAAGCATGAATAGGGAGGACCTAACCTGGAGGAAGTGGGATGCTTAACGTACCTGGGAGTGGACTTGGCAACGGATGGAACCGTGGGGGGTTGAAGTGAGTCATATAGAGGGAGAGGGAGGGTTAATGGCGAATAGTATGAAAGAAAAAAGAATATATATATATATATATATATATATATATATATATATATATATATATATATATATATATATATATATATATATATATATATATATGTGTGTGTGTGTGTGTGTGTGTGTGTGTGTGTGAGAGAGAGAGAGAGAGAGAGAGAGAGAGAGAGAGAGAGAGAGAGAGAGAGAGAGAGAGAGAGAGATACGTGTTACCGGACTCCGCTTGCTTCAGGTTACATGAGTGAAAAGTCACCTTTTGTGAGCTGTATCGTCGTCAATTGACGAAACAGGGTAAGAGTCTCTTCAAACATCTTGCTTCATAGGAGTTCATTTATCCCTGCTACTGAGTGTGTCGCAGCCTAAGAATTGCAGGGACGTCTGGATAATATCACCTCACATTTTGAATGGAATCCCTGGGAATGAAATGAATAAATGAATAAATGTATAGATAAATAAAGATAAATACACGGACACATATAAATATATACACTGAACGTATGATTTTTCCCTTCAAAAAAGGTGTTTCAAACAGACAAATATGTAAAGGGGACAGAGTAAAATATACTGAATTGTCGCTGACAAAAAATGAGGCCAAGTTCAGCGTGAGTCAACTGGCACCTCAACTCTTTCTTTGTTAGGTTCCACTAATGTTCCCGGCTTCTAGGTCGAAGCCCGACAGGAGCTCATTTATTGTCCTTGAAGGCTCTTTACATATGTGTTCTTTATCCTGTGATTAATGAACTACGAAGCATTTATACTTGGTTTCCGTTTCCACATATTGTTAGTGCAAAAATAAGCGTAAAGTAAGATTTAAACTGTAACAAAGGTTGCTCAGAACACGTCGTGTTTCCGTTGCGGTGGTTCGCTTCCACCTTCTTTTTATTCTAATCTTTATTTCCTTTAGGTCAAGAAAATAAGTCGGTTGTTTTTCTAATCAATTCGGCTTATAATCCATCACTTCACAAAACTGTTGCTAAGCACTTTGTTGAGAAATGGTAGCAGATACTGTATATCATAACGTTCTACGTCCTGAGTTTCATTTAAACGTTTTACCCGGGACTTTGCGAAAGCATCGCCCTTCAAAAAATCGTTCTCTCACCCTGGTACAACAGTTCTAAGAGTTCTCGACTACTGTGAAAGTCACATACAATTTAGCCCAAACTTTTTGCTATACCTGTTTGCCTGGATCCGCCTTTAACAAGGCAGCACAGGATAGTCTTGGTAAATTTAGTGAGGTTTCTTTTTAAGGTGAGCGTAGTCAGCGTAGATAGCTTCACTAAACGACTCAAGGGACATTTCAGTACTGGGCTACTCAAGGGAAATGCCAGGCGAGTCTAGGTAGATTTAATATAGTCAAGGTAGATTTGGTTAGGTCCAGCTAGGTTTGGTTGTACCATATTTCCTAAATTTGTCACATTTTACCTCACTTTTCTCTGATTTACAAAGGTCTCCTGCTTTGAGATGAGAATGAATACAAATAATAACATTCGAGGACTGACCATTAAGATACTTTCTCTCTGTGGAATTCTTTTCCCCTTTCCTTCGTTCTAAAGATTTCTTTACCTTGTGGAGCCCTGATTAATTTTTACCTTTTCTGTTCTCTTTAACATTTTCCTTTCACCCCAGATGGCTACTGATTAAGGATAGTTTTGCCATGTCGGTTACTAAAAAAATGTGTCTTCGACAGAGGAGATCAGAAACTTATCAACATGGTATGAGTAAAAAGCAAACCAGGTGACCTAAGATAAATATCAGGAAAATGTTAAAAATTATGACACTGTATTAACTGGAGTAATACAATTCAGTTAAGTGTAACTCATTTACTATGTGAAATATAATTGGTCATCAACATTTACAAAATATTGTAACGTTAATATTAGTGAAGGTCTATGTAAATTGGATAGCTTTATTACAGGCAAAATCTTTAAAGTTCCTTTCTTGTTCGTATAATAACAATCTTACGATAGGCATGTTCCCAGACTCAACTATCACCATCAGGTAACGATTGTTTACCAATGGCGTCTTAGCTACGTCTTTATCATTCATGTATCTCATCTGATGATGTGATCATTAAACGAATATATATATATATATATATATATATATATATATATATATATATATATATATATATATATATATTATACCTTGTCGCTGTCGCCCGCGTTAGCGAGGTAGCGGAAGGAAACAGACGAAAAGTGGCTCAACCAACCCACATACACATGTATAAACACACACTTCCACATACATATTATATATTTCAACGTATACATATATATATACATACACAGAAATATACACACGTGCATAATTCATTCTTGCTGCCCTTATTCATTCCCGGCGCCACCCAGCCACACGATATACAACCCTCTCCCCACGGATGCGCACGAGGTAGCGCTAGGAAAAGACAACTAAACTCACATTCGTTTACACTTAGTCTCTAGCTGTCATGTATAATGCACCGAAACCACAGCTCCCTTTCCACATCCAGGCCCCACAAAACTTTCCATGGTTTACCCGAAACGCTTCACATACCCTGGTTCATTCCATTGACAGCACGTCGACCCCGGTATACCACATCGTTCCAATTCACTCTATTCCTTGCACGCCTTTCACCCTCCTGCATGTTCAGGGCCCCGATCACTCAGAATATTATTCACTCCATCTTTCCACCTCCAATTTGGTCTCCCACTTCTCGTTCCCTCCACCTCTGACGCATATATCCTCTTTGTCAATCTTTCCTCATTCTTTCTCTCCATGTGACCAAACCATTTCAAAACATCCTGTTCTGCTCTCTCAACCACTCTTTTTATTAC